>NC_059120.1:22754945-22909945 GCF_020740685.1 Jaculus jaculus
TCCTCCCGCCCTCTTTCACAGGGGGGTGAGTGGTTGTACTCTACCACGTTATGTGCCATCTCATCGCAGGTCCAAAAGTGATGGGGGCCCATCAATCATGGACCGAGAGTGCCAAACTGTGAGCCAAATGGGACCTTTTCTCTTTACAGTTGATGACCTTGGACATTTGTTATAGTAACGGAAAGCTGACACAAGGTTGAGTCACTAATAGAAAGTTTGCTCACGTGCTTTTTATCCTGATACACCCAGGCACCCTAGGAGGTGGCCAAGGGTTCCTTTTGTAAATTGGAAAGAAATGCTTAAACCATGTGGCTGTTTGTTTTCTCTGCAGTGTGGGAAGCATTGCAACCTTTTCTGGGGTCCTAGACTCTCAGTGGTGGCTTCCTCTGTAACCCACTTTGAAGGCCCTCCCTGATAAACTGGGAAAATTGCAGACTAACTTCCAAGGGAATGTCAACTTGAAAGGAATTCAGAGTGTACTCTACCAGAAACTGTGAGATCTTTTTTTTATTTTGTTTAAATTTTAAAAGCCTTCAGCCTGCTTTTTCCCCCCCTTTCTATTCTCTGCTAACTGACTTCTAAGGGTGTGATGTAACCAAGCACCTTAAACTTCTGCTCCTAATAGTTCCACCTCCTCAGTGTTGGTATAGGTGTGTGCCACCATGCCCAGCTCACATGCTTTCTGTTGTTGTTGTTTTGTATTTATTTTTGAGGTAGGGTCTCGTCGGAGCCCAGGCTGACCTGGAATTCACTATGGAGTCTCAGGGTGGCCTTGAACTCGCGGCGATCCTCCTACCTCTGCCTCCCGAGTGCTGGGATTAAAGGCGTGCGCCACTACGCCCGGCGTTCACATGTTGTTGTGTTTTGTTTTTGCGTGTGTCTGCGTGGTGTGCATACATATGCGTATGTGTCTTGCAGAAGCCAAGTTGACTTCAGTGTCTTCTGTTATTTTCTATTTTATTCTGTGAGACAGGGTCTCTCGCTGCATCTGGAGCTCACTGATTCAGCTAGGCAAGCCAGCCGGTGAGGCCCGGGGGTTACTTGTCATCCAGCTCCCCAGCACCGGGATTATAGATGTGTGCCTCAGGAGCGTTTTCCTTGGGTACTGAGGATCTGAACTCAGGTTCTCATGCTTGTTTGGCAAGCTGCTGAGTCACATCCCCAGCCCCCAGCTTGTGCTTTTTAAAATATTTTATTTTGTTTGTAAGCAGAGAGTGATAGGAGAGAGAGAGAGAGAGGGAGAGAATGGATGTGTCAGAGCCTCCAGCTGTTGCAAACAAACTCCTGGTGCCACTCTGCATCTGGCTTTACATACTAGGGAATTGAACCTTGGTTGTTTGACTTTATAGGCAAGTTCTTTAACCACTGTGCAAACTCTCCAGCCCCGAGCTTGGTTTTTGAGGTAAGCTGAGAGTGGAGTTTGGAACTTGACAGAGCAACCATAAAAATAGACAACAATACAATTTCCTTAATTAATCCTCAGTGATTGACAGTCCTCACAATACAGTTCCAAAAGCTAAAATGTAAGCAAAAGAAACAAACAAACAAACATGGGCTGGAGAGATGGCTTAGCAGTTAAGCTCTTGCCTGTGAAGCCTAAGGACCCCTGTTCAAGGCTCAGTTCCCCAGGACACATGTTAAGCCAGATGCACAAGGGGGCGCATGGGTCTAGAGCTCGTTTGCAGTGGCTGGAGGCCTTGGTGCACCCATTCTCTCTCTCTCTCTCTCTCTCTCTCTGCCTCTTTCTCTGTCTGTCTGTCCCTCTCAAATAAATAAATAAAAATAAACAACAACAAAAAACACACATAATTCTGTGTCAGAAATAGTCTATATGTTGTATGTCTATAGTCTATGTCATCTTTTATGAAGGCTTCTGATGACTGTTTCCAAGTGTGGCCTATGGTGACCCACTCTGGGAATAGCCCAAGAAACACGTGGGTTCCTGGCCACTGAGGTGGAGCGTTAGAACGTCCGTCTCTCACTGGCTTCCCTGATGATGCCGTGTGCCCTGTGGTTTGACAGCCCCATGCTTCATCATTGTCACCTAGATCCCTCTTATCTTCTCTGGTCCCAGCAAGCTCTCTGGAAACATAGTTCTAGAATGGAAGGCTGTACTTGATCTAGGCTTGCCAAATTTTTGAGGCTGAAATTTTCTTTTTTTCTACTTAGAAATAGCAAGTTTTAAAAAAAATTTATTCATTTGATAGTGACAGAGAGAAAGAGAGAGAGAGAGAGAGAGAGAGAGAATGGGTGTGCCAGGGCTTCCAGCTACTGCAAACAAACTCCAGACGTGTGTGCCCCCTTGTGCATCTGGCTAACGTGGGTCCTGGGGAATCGAGCCTCGAACCGGGGTCCTTAGGCTTCATAAGCAAGCACTTAACCACTAAGCCATCTCTCCAGCCCAGAAATAGCAAGTTTTGAGGTCAAGTACAGACCCAGAGGAAAGAGCATAAAACCCTCATTGATTGAAATTTCAATAATGCTTTGGTGGCACATGCCTTTAATCCCAGCACTTGAGAGACAGGAGTAAGAGGGTCACTGAGTTGGAGATCAGCCTGGGCTGGAGTGAGACCCTACCTTAAAAAAATACTTCGGAGAGGCTGAGAAGGTGACTCAGAGGCTAAAGGCAAGCAGCTTGCTGCAAAGCCTGATGTCCCTGGTTCAATTTCCCAGCCCTTAAGTAAAGCTAGGCGCACAAAGTAGTGCACGCATCTGGAGTTCGTTTACAGCAGCAAGAGGCCCCAGTGCACCCAAACTCTCTCCTCTGTCTCTTCCTCTCATTGAAAAGTAAAAATACATTGTATATTGTGTTTTCCATATCTTTCTTATTATCACTATTATTTGATTTTTTTTCAAGGTAGGGCTTCACTCTAGCCCAGGCTGACCTGGAATTCACTCTGTAGTCTCAGGGTGGCCTGGAGCTCGAAGCAATCTATCCTCCTACCTCTGCCTCCCAAGTGCTGGGATTAAAGGTGTGCGCCACTATGCCTGGCTTCCTATATCTTTTTGTACCATTATATAAAGTAGTGTACTATTGTGTGGATGAATAATGGGACCAAAAAAAGCTCAGTATGTCGCCTATAACCACTTTCTAGCCGCTAGCCTGGAGGTGATGGAGAGCCCTCTTCAGACACACACTTGCCACGTCACATACAGGCTGGTGAACCTAACAGTCACACTTGTCCCCGGGCCACTGCTCTTGAAATATTGTTGCTCAGAATTTCTTGAGTGTGGGAACTCCCTCGAGTCTTGCCACACATAACAGTCTCCACCTTCCTTTGGCAAGTCACGAGTCTCCAATGCCCCGCCTGCTCCAGGAATCACTTATGAAGAGGGGAGAAGGTAACCCTTCTCTTACCACACGGAAGAGCTTGAAGAAGTCCACGTTGGCATACAGAGTGTCTTCCATCCACTGAAGGGTACCCTGGGAGAGGGCACACAGGGCATCGCGCGCAGTCCGTGCCCCACGACGCTGGCTGAAAATGAGGAAACGCTCCAAGAGGGCCTCGCTGCAGGCGATGTCCTTCAGCTGCAGGTCTGGGACTCCATGAACAAACTGCAGAGAGGAGAGATGATGTGGGAAGCCCCCTTGTAAGAGAGCTGTGGCACCCTTGAGACTGTAAGCCCAAATAAATCCTTCCCTTCCATAAGCTGCTTTGGGTTGGGTGTTTTGTCCCAGCAGCAGGAAGGTAATTGCTATAACTGCCCTGTGAAGGAATGCAGACTTGGTGGCACCTTGGCTTTCAGGCTTCTGACCTTGAGTGTTATGTGATAATAAATCTGTTGTTCTAAGCCACTAACTTTGTGGCAATGAGTTAAAGCAGCAATAGTAAACCCAATGGTCCCCCAAACCTCACTTTACCCAAATCCTTTTAAAGTTTAAGAGAGGGGCTGGAGAGATGGCTCAGTGGTTAAAGGTACTAGCTTGGAAAGCCCAATGACCCAGGTTCTATTCCCCAGTACCCACGTAAAGCAAGATGCACAAAGTGGCACAGGTGTCTAGAGTTTGTTTACAGTGGCAGGAAGTCCAGACATGCCCGTTCTCTCTCTGTCTTGCTCCTTCTCTCTGTCTCTCTCTGCTTGCAAATAAAGAAAGCATTAAAACATAAAATTTAAGAGATAAATATCTTTTGAAAACAATACTAAGCTGCCATCAAGACCTCCGTGAGGCCGAGGTGGAGAGGGATAAGACTATTCCTCTAGTGCTGGCAGATGACCCATCTCTCACCAGTTTAGCACACCAGAATACCAGATGTCCAGTGAAACTTGAATTTTATATAAACAAATAGTTTTGAGTATGTCTCAAATAGGGTTCAAATGGAACACAGTTATGCTACACTTATTTTGTTTCTCTGAAATTCAGATTTAACTGCACATCTTGTATTTTGTCTGTGACTCTAGGCCTGGGTCGTCAGCACCCCACAGCTCCTAGGAGCTAAGGTGGTAAGGAAGGGGCATCAACTTGTACATCGACTGGTGTCCTGGGGTCCTGGACCCCCTGCAGCGGACGAGGCCCTGGGTACCATGCAGTAGTGAGCCATGAGCATATCTAGATTCTGAAGATGCTTCTAATCTCAGAGCTCTGTGCTGTCGCCTCCCATGGAAAGGTTGAAACCACACTGGAAGCCTGGTGCCTTCATGAGGCACAAAGCATGGCTAATAGTCGGTCAGTTGTGACTGTCAATCTCTAGACCTATGTTGGGATGCTCCTGCAGAGCCTTCTGGTTTCACCCTCAGCTCCCTTCATTTCCCCAAGCAAAAGCCAGCCCTGACTCTCACCCCAGAGGCAGAGAGCTTTCTAAGTGGAGAGACTCCAGAACCTCATTTTGTCTGAGCCTTTCATAATCTAGAAGAAGGAACAGTGGAGGAGAGACACACTCACACAGCTCACTAGCTGGAGCACGGGGAGACCACACAGCTCTCACCCATTCACCATTGTGCAGGGAACTGTCCAGAACAGTGATGGGGGCGCGGGTAGGAGGCTAAGATTCAACGAGGCGCGTTCCCTGCTCTTTGGGGAACTCTCCAGCTAGCTGGAAATGCAGGCACTTGAATAACTGTAAGTAGGGGAGATTGAACAGAGTAAAACCAAAGCAGAGAAGAGGAAAGGTTAAGAAAAGCTAGTAAGGGCCGGGGTATAGCTCAGTGGTAGAGCACTCGCCGAGCATGTGTGGTGCTTTGGAGTCAGTCTTCAATATAGGAAAGAAGGAAGAGAGAGAGAGATTGAGAGAGAATGAGCAATCTGGCCAGATGTAGTGGCTCACTTCTTTAATCCACTTGGGAGGCTGAGGTAGAAAGAAGCACTGTGAATCTAGAACTCTAGTTCTGGTCTAGAGTGAGTTCTAGATCTGCCTAGGCCAGAATGAGATTCTGCCCCAGAGAGGGGTGGAGTGTGGATGGAGGGAGAGAGAGAAGAAGAAGGAAAAACAAAAGAAGAGAAGAAAAGAAAAATGGTGATTCATTTGGTTGTGGTGGCCCACATCCGGCCTGCACTTGGGAGATGGAGAAAGGTGATCCTCAATTACATGGTGAGGTTGAGGTCAGCCTGGGCTACACAAGGCTGAGTCTGAAAACAACCACCAAAAAATATCAAGTGCTTATGAAGAGAGTGTTTCCTGGATGTCTGGCACCATTCTAAAGGTTTCACCTATTTTAATTCTTTCAACTCCCCCCCCCCACACACACACCCATAACCACCACATACAGTAGACAATTTGTTGTTTCCATTTACAAATAAGGAACCAAAACAGAGTGGCTCATTCATTTGCCTTTGATTACACATTCAAGTACATGGGCCTCGTTGAGATCTGGACCCCAGGGTGTCACCACTACCTGATCACCCTTTGGTGATTAACAAAGGTGGGGAAGGTGGAGCCCAGACAGGAGGCTCAGCGTCTTTACTGAACAGGCCACAGCTGAGCGGGGCCTCGGGGCACGCGCAAGGGTCTCTGAGGCTGGGCAGCTGGGGCAGAAGCAGAGGACGGGGTACTGCTCTCGGCACCTGTGGATGCCCCGGATGGAACAGGGTGCCCTTGGAGCTCTGTTCTGTCTGCAGGCAGAAAGACCTGGAGGGGAGATCCACTGATGATGAAGAAGAAACTTTCCTCGGGTGTCCAGCTACGGTTTCCACAGGGGATTCTGAGGGGACACCTTGTCATTGAGCTTGCAGGTTCTGTGGCCACACTGATGGGGAGTCACCGAGCTAGGTGGGTGGAGGCCCATGTCTGTTAGTTAGCAGACAAGCTGAGAAGCCTGGTGGCCTGGGCAGAGCAGAGAGAGCCAGGTGGACGAGAGCAGCCACCGTGCAATCAAACGAGGCACCAGGCTTTGCTATTCCGAAAGCACCAGCTATTCAGTGCCAGCGACACTCAAGAAAGTCCCAGCCTGGTGACAGGCCCTCTTTCTCCCCACAAAGGGCCCATGCTCTGACACCACGGCGTAGTCACTGGAATTGCAAAGGCCACGGAAGTGGGAACTGCAAGGAAATTTTCCCTAAATTCCTGCCCTTATCTCCACTGTTCTTTTATTACCAACTGGAAATTGCCCCAGGCTTTGCCAGGACCAGAGCTTTACGAGCTGAAGAAAAAGCCGAGAGGACAATGAGCCATCGGTGCCAGTGACAACTCGCTTCGGGTGGGGACAGAAATCAGGCGGCCGGACTTGTCTCCAGGGCCTTGCCACCAGCTGCCCCTACTTTCTCATAGTGGCTCAGGGAACCCGTGTGAAAAGCCCTTCACCAGCCGTGCCCCCCCCCCTCTTCTGGGCTCAGCACCCCACACAGGCCTTCATCTTAAGACGCACAAAGGCCCTGAGGTCATCTGCTTGTGCCTTGCTGTACCCCTGAAGCAGAAAAGACTCAGAGCTGGAGATGAGTCAGGAGGGGGTCCCGGCCCGCAAGCAGCCAGTGGCTCTCACACCAGGACTCGCCAGTTTCCCAGGTGGGCTTATTAACCCAGCCGCTAAGCCCAGCCCTAGAGCTTGGACTCCTCTGCCCGAGGGTAGGGCCTGAGAACTTGCATTCCTAACAGATACCTCTATGTCTGATGCTACTGGTCTCTGGACTTTGAGGGCCAGTCCAGTACTTCCTGGACTATCATAACAACCATGGGACTAGTAATGAGATCTGACTCTGACATGATTTGATTTCATAGCTGTGTACAGAACAGCTCTATTGCCAGGCACCTCAGTTTCCCCATCTGTTTGACCCATTGAATTATTTTGAGTGACTAAGAGATGCCATGTCAGTGCTAAAAATGCCTTGTATAAATATTGGAAAGTGTTCAAGTGAATGAAATACATTTGGAAAGTGTCGAGAGCATTAGAGATGGGCCAGGAAAGCAGAGGTGGCACTTCTGCTAAACTTATCAAACGTTGTAACCCCAAGAAATGATTTCTGGGCATACAGTTCTGGGATGGTACTCTCCCTCGGGTACTTGCGTGCCTGCCTTGCTACTCAGTGTGACGTGTTCAAATTACACCTTTTAGGAAGGCCTTCTCTGGCTGTCCCCTCCCAGAGCCCTCCTGTTCCCCCACAATGACTCCTGACAACCGAGAAACAGGACGGAGTCTGCTCAGGTGATCACTGTCATGTCGCCCTCATCCGGGACCGAGTCAAGGGCTAAGCCTAGCACGTGGGATCCTCCAGCACTGTATCTGTCCCTGAAGACCGAGTTACTGAGTGAATGGTCGGTGTCTTCCACCCTGCGGGGGACTTTCCATTACATGCTCAGCTTCCTTCCAGCTATGAAAACCTGAGATGCCAGTGTTGCCAGGATCTGTGCCCCTTCAGGATCCCGTGATGGGAATGCTGGGCCCTTCTCGATGGCCCCGGCTCTTTTCCTAAATACGGGGCATGAGTCATGGATTGTGAATGTGAAAGCAAGAAGGAAAAGAAACAGCCAAGACCCTCCCCCCTTGCCTCTCTCAGGCCCAGTGCTCAGCCCTCCCTTCTGAGGACCTTCCAACAGCACCCCCGTACCTGCTCCACACGGACTTGGGAGTTAACCAGAAGGCGGGCAATCGAGTTGGACAGGCCAATGTTCCTCATCAGAAACAGTGTCAGGGTCTCTTCATCTCTTAGGATGTCTCCGATTTGTAATCCTCTTCCTGCGCAGGAATGAGAGAACGGATAGAGTGGTAAGGAGAGGAGGGTCAGAGCAAGGAAACTAGCTAGGATTGACTCAAAACCAGGCTTGGCTCTTGGGTTTCCTGGGAGCTTTGAGAGATCTGCTGTCGCCAACAACACAGTCACAGCATTTACGACTGGGGACAGTTCAGTGGGAAGACCCAGAAGGCAGAGAAAATTAACCTGGGTGGGTGGGGTGTCAGTGCCTTTTGGCATTCAAGAGAGAGAAGTGGAGTGGGGAGCCTCAACAGGCAGTTTGGGCTCTTGAGGACTATTTAGTGTATCTGCAGGCATGTCTGGTTGCTAGTAATGACTAGTGGTTAGAGGCCCCACAATGCACAGGGCAGGTCTCCTCCCCAAATTATCTGGTCCCCATGGTACTGAGGTTGAGACTCCATTAGGAAATTCTCAGATCTGATAAACTGAGCAAAGTAGCAGGATGTTGTTTAAAAGCAACATGCATAAAATAGTAGCTAGGCCGAGTGGAGTGGTGCAGCCTTTAATCCCAGCACTCGGGAGGCAGAGATAGGAGGATTGCTGTGAGTTCAAGGCCAGCTACATAGTGAATTCCAGTCAGCCTGGGCTAGAGTGAGACCCTACTTCGAAAAACCAAACAAAACAAAAACAGGCAACTTTTCCAGGTAATAGGCAAGCTGAGAAAGAAATTTAAAAAAATTCCATTCATAAGCCTTAGAAAAGGACAGCAAACAAACTCATAGAAATAAACATAATAAAGGTAGAAACAAAAAAAATGATGAAACTTTTCTGTTTTTTAATACCTGTGTGTGTGTGTGCGTGCGTGTGTATTTGTGTGTATATATGCATAAGGAGATCAGAGACAACCTTGAGTATTGTCCTCAGCAATGCCATCCACCTTTAACAAAATTTGTTGTTGTTGTTGTTTTTTGAGGTAGGGCCTCACTCTGTCCCTGGCTGACAAGGAACTCACTAAGTAGTTTCAGGCATTCCTCTGACCTCTACCTCCCAAGTATGGGTGTTAAAGACATGCAACACCATGCATAGCTCCACCTTTAAAAATTTTTTTAATTTTTTTTTTTACTATTTATTTATTTAAGAGAGAGAGAATGGGCATGCCAGGGCTTCCAACCACTGCAAATGAACTCCAGATGCATGTGCCACCTTGTGTATCTGGCTTATATGGGTCCTGGGGAATTAAACCTGGGCCCTATGGCTCTGCAGGCAAGCACCTTAACCACTAAGCCATCCCTCCAGCCCCTCTACCTTTTTTTAAAAATGTGTATGCCACCATGCCCAGCACCACCTTGTTTTATTTATTTATTTGAGAGAAAGAGAGAGAGGGAAAATGGGTACATTCCAGGGCCTTTAGCTGCCACAAACAAATTCCAGATGCACGCACCATTTGTTTTTGTATCTGGTTTTTTACATGGGTACTGGGGAATTGAACCCTGACTGTTAGGCTTTGCAGGCAAGTACCTGAGCTGCTGAGCCATCTCTCCAGCCCCCTTATTTTGTTTATTTGAGACAGGGTCTCACATTGGCCTAGAGCTAACCAGTTAGGTTAGATTGGTTGGCCAGAAACTGCCTGTTTCTATTTTCCTAGTGCTAGCTACAGGTGTATGCCACCATGCCCAGCATTCTTAAGTGGGCACTGGGGATCAATCTCAGGTTCTTATGCTTCTAAGGTAAATACTTTAAAGACTGAGTTATTTCTCCAGCCCCTATGAAAAAAGCTTTATTTTTATTTTATTTGCAAGCAGAGAGAACACACACACATGGAAAGACTAGGCATGCCAGGGCCTCTAGCTGCTGAAACAAACTCCAGATGTATATGCCACTTTGTGTATCTGGCTTTACATGGGTACTAGGGAATCAAACCCAGGTTGTTGGGCTTTGCAGGCAAGTGCCTTAACCACTGAACCATCTCTCCTACCCTGTGATGAAAACTTTAAAACATTCAATAATACATTGAAGAAGATACTAGAAAAACCTCCCATTATCTAGGATTAATAGTAATGGCTATACTATCAAAAGCAATCTTCTTTAATCCCAGCACTTGGGAGGCAGAGGTAGGAGGACCACTGTGAGTTCGAAGCCACCCTAAAACTACATAGTGAATCTCAGGTGAGCCTGGGCCAGAGCAACACCCTACCTCAAAAACCAAAAACAAAACAAAACAAAAAATGCTCTTCTCTCTCTCTCTCTCTCTCTCTCTCTCTCTCATGCACACCAGACAATGAGGTTTTAATTAGCCATAAATAAAAACAAAATTATATCATTTTCAGGAAAATAAATGGAATTGGATATCATCATGTTAAACGAAATAAGCCAGGCCCAGAAAGACAAATACTGTATGCTTACTGACATCTGGGGAAGACACACACACACTTGAAAATAGAAAGGGAACGATTTGGGAAGAAGAGGAGGATGAGTAGGAGGGAGAAAGGGGGACAAAAAAAGGTGATGTGAGTGGATATGGTCAAGGCCCATGACATACCAAGAAATGTTACCATGAAACTCACTGCTTTGTTCAACAAATACATACTAACAATTTACTTATTTACTTTTTTTTAAATAAAAGCCCTGGAGGGCTGGAGAGATGGCTTAGCGGTTAAGTGCTTGCCTGTGAAGCCTAAGGACCCCGGTTCGAGGCTCGGTTCCCCAGGACCCACGTTAGCCAGATGCACAAGGGGGCGCATGTGTCTGGAGTTTGTTTGCAGTGGCTGGAAGCCCTGGCGCGCCCATTCTCAATCTCTCTCTCTCTCTCTCTCTCTCTCTCTTTCTCTCTCTCTCTGTCAATCTCAAATAAATGAATAAAAAATGAACAACAAAAAAAATTTTTTTCAAGAAAAGCCCTGGAGTAGGATTGACAAGAGATCAAATGTGTCCTCACGGAAAGTGGCACTGAAGTCCCTTCCTGGCATTCCTGTCAACTCAGCTCTGGCTCAAAGCTCTAGGAATGAGCGTAGACAAAGACACGGGCTATTGAGAGAACAGCTTGGCGTGGAAAGGGGAGATCCTGGCCCATCGCCCAAGCTCGCCAGCTTCCCTCGGAACCTGGGGGAAGCAGGAATTCCTTTAGAAAGAGGCTTAAAGGACTGCAGACGGTCACGGCCCTGGGGCAAGCAGTCGAGCCATTCTTCTCTTCTTGTCCACACTCTCTTCTCCATCTTCCACACGCATGGGTGTCGTGGGCATGGCTAGGGTAAAGGAACAAAGCGCTGAACCCTCAGGCCTGACAATAGTTAGCACTCAATAAGCGCTTGTTCCTGACAGCACCTGCCTCTTCGGCCGCTTCCAGGGTCAGTGCTCAGTCTCACACTGTCCCTGTTGGCCTAGAGAAAAGCTCGGGTCTAGGTTTCGAGAAGCTCCCAAGGCAGAGCACTAGACGTGTGGACAGCCCATAACCCACTCCGTCATTCCAACTCCTGTCAGGGTCTGGCCCCATTCCTTCTCTCACAGGCTTGATCGTCCAACGTCCCTACTCCTTCCTGGCCCCAACTCCAGACAAGCTGTTCTTTCTCGACCGAATTCTCCCTGCCCAGGCAAGTGCTTGACGACCTTGTCTTCCATTCTGACGCTGTGACTTTCCCTGTATGGCGCCTTGACCAGAGCAATGTTGTTGATAACTTCTACTTGAAGGGGCTTGGGTCAAGGTCAAAAGTCTGCCTTGGGCTGGAGCCATGGCTTAGCGGTTAAGGTGCAAGTCTAACAGAACCCTAAGGACCCTGGTTCAATTCTCCAGGTCCCACGTAAGCCAGATGCACACAGTGACGCATGCATCTGGAGTTCGTTTGCAGTGGTTAGATGCTCTGGCAGACCCATTCTCACTCTCTTTCCCTTTCTCTGCCTCTAATAATCAAATTTAAAAAAATCTTAAAAAAAAAGTCTGCTCTGTTAGCAGGGGTGCCCCTGGGCCTTGAGCCACTGGGTAGCCCACCATCGCTCCCTTTTGCACAGGAAAATTTTACAAGCTTTGGAGGAATCTGGACACAGCCTCCCACTTCCCCCAGAGCAGGAGGTTCCCCGAGAGAAGCTCCGGTATTGCATTTTTGCCTTCCATCCTTTAGGGTGACCTAACTCCTGTCATCTTCAAGCTCAGCTCCCCTCTGCTCTCCTCCTTCCAGAGGAGCACGGCAGTCCACACAGAGAGAGTCAAGGGTGATGGGTCCGCAATTTCCTACCTCAGCATGCCCACCTAGCAGTGTTGGGGGCCGAGGTGAGCCCTAGAAATCACCTGTCTCTGTGGCTGAGCAGGAACCAGGGCCTCCACAAATATCTGCCAAATGATGCAAGACAATCAATGAATACCAGCGCACTTGTTCTGACAGTGGGACCCCATTTGGCTGTTTATCCCCTAGTTTTTCTTTAACACGTGCAGCTGACGTTGCTCACGAATGTCAAGACAGAGGAACTCAGAGCCCTTTTGCCTGGGTAAGCCCACCATAGAGGCCCCAGGGAGAGGGAGGCGCAGCGCGGTCCAACACAGGCCCAAGGAGGCGGGGTGGGGAACACCCTGTGGGGAGAGTGGGGGCCCCAGGTCTGGGAGGCAGGGGGATACCAGACAACAAGCAGCTCATCAGATTCCTGAGGGAGACATGTGAACTGGGGTTGGGGGGCGGCTGGAGAAAGAAAAACACATTCTGTTTGAAATGTGGCTCTTCTTGTTCTCTTCCTTGGGAAGATTAGAGGCTGGGGGTGGGTGAGGCTGTGGGAAGAGCGCTGTAAAGATGATTAAATTTGGGTGCTGGCAGGAGGGGGAGGGGCAGAAGGTCTCTTTCTGAGGCTGGTCTGTCTCCTGGCTGGCGCTGAGAATGCGGCGGGACAGGTTTGCTGTGAAAGGAAAGTGGTGGCCGGTCAGCCCCTGGCATACTTTCCCAGGTAACCCGGGAGCTGACAGGTGAAGGCTCACACCACCCTCCTGCCAAGGCTCAGCTGCCTGCTGAGCTGTCCCTTGTCAAAGATCGTCTTGACCAAAACCCTGGCATATCCTGGACAGGCTGTGAAGTGGGTCAGAGGCCCCAGGGCTTCAGCCCCCAGCCTGGACTTTCTCCAGAGATCTCCAACCCTTGCCTCGATGGGCTCCTGGGCACTAAGGTCAGGGATTCTCCAGTTTCTGCCTCCCCCGCCCCAGCCTTTGGAGAGGCTTCCCTGTCCCCAGACCTGCTGCCCTTTAGGAGATAAATCCCGCCACAGCTGGACGCCTGTGGAACCACCTTCAAGTCAGTTCACACTTCAGTTCTGCTTCTCAAAAACTTATGAAATGGTGCTTTGGGTTTTCATAGACACTTTGCAAAACAGCATTGAAAAGGCCGGATATCCATGACCTCACAGTGCCTGACACTACCTACACAAGATCATCATAATAGGAGGAAAGACGTTGACATCAAAATAAAAGAGAGACTGATTGAGAGGGGGAGGGGACATGATGGAGAGTGGAGGTTCAAAAGGGAAAGTGGGGGGAGGGAGGGAATTACCATGGGATATTGATTACAATCATGGAAGTTGTTAATTATAAAAAATAAAAATAAAAACAAGGCTGGAAAGATGACTTGCTTGCAAAGCCTGCCTGGGGTTCATTTCCCCAGTACCCATGTAAAACCAGAGGCACAAGAGCCTGGAGTTCATTTGCAGTGGCAAGAGGCCCTGGCACACTCAGAGCCTCTGTGTCAATCAATCTATCAAATATGTACATTTAAAAAAAAATCCTCCGAGAACTTTTGGCTTGGAATAACTTTCGTTTCCTTCAGACAGACTCAAGTTTGATGGTGAGACACTTAAGTGAAAGTTAGCTTCATCCTAGACAACCCCCTCCCAGGGATGGGGGTGTGGTTACCCCGAGAGTAGAACAGCTGTTGTCAGCTGCCTAATTCAAAACTCTCTCATGGTGGGAGCAGTCCTCTTTGTTTTCTTGTTATCACTTTTAAGAAGATCTACTGCTGTCACTGCTGTTCGTCTTTGCCTCAGGATGAGGGATATATGAGAGCTTTTTCTCCCTCCTCCTCCTCCTCACTGTTCCTGATTTCAAACGACTCTCTAGTCTGGGTGCCTGGCTCCTGCCATCTTCCTGAACAACCTCAGTGTCTTGTCGTGGCCCCTGGCCTGGCCTCCCATTTCCTTTTCCTTTCTCTCACCTCGCACTGCCCTTTTGCTCTGTTTCTCCAGAGCTACCCCTGGGGACTTGCCCATCCTGCCTGGCTGCCTTTAAGATCCTGAGTTTAAATAGTTACTCCTCTGACTTCAGCCATCAGACCTCCATCTTGCCTGTTTTTTAGCTCCTTACATAGGGTCACAGAAGCCACCGAGACCTCTTTTCCTTGCCTCTCCATCTCCCCCAGCTCATCCGAGTATCTCTGACTTCTCACATGTATCCTTACACAGCCTCCATGTAATTCATACACTACAGTGATTGCCTCTGGCTCTGTGTCTCCTTGACCTTCTCCCGGCCCCTACTTGAGCTTCTGGGGTGCCTCCTCACAATGCCCCAGCCTCATATCCCCCTGGTCTCAACATGCCTCACCTCAACCTGGACGCAGACATTGCTGGAAGGAACTGTATGGTTGCACATCTGTATGGCTGGATGAGCGTGGTTTCTGCACTTGACTGTCCTCCACCGATACTCACCATTGCTTCTGCGTGTTTCTGGTCAGTGATTCCCTAGGAGTCTGTGAACATTCTATGCCTTTGCTGTGCTCTGCAAACCCTTCCCCCGTAGCCTGCGATCCAGCCTCACGCTTGCTGGAGCACTGTCTAAGCCCTCCTCTTTCTGTCTCTGGACGTTCCTGGGACCAGGTTCCTCCTGCCCCCCTTCCACCTTTGGAGCTGGTACGGAGGAGGCTCCCCCCTCCATGCCCCTGCTAGCACCTTTCCCCGCAGAATCTCCCTCTTTCCAGGCTCTTTAGTCCCTGGTGAGGGAGGCAAGAGAGGCAAACGGAGGGTGAGAACGCTGAGGCCCAGGCTACCTGCAACTCTCTCAGGGTGAGTCCGCAAGGTGTCCAGGAGCTGGGACAAGGAACGGAGCTCTGTCCAGACCTGGCCGAGGTGCTGGCTCTCTGGTGTTTCCATGAGGAGCTCTTGAAAATCCCGATACACTCTTGCCAAGCTGTAGGAAGGAGGAAGCCTTGTACATAACGAAATAGCCGTTGTTTTCGTAATACAACGAGAGCCTTGTCTATTTTTGAAAATCATATGCTTCACTTAGCATTGGCATTGGCAGTATGGATCTCTACTGTACTGCCCAGCAAAGAGAGAATGATAGCCTATAGGTGAAGAGTGACCTAGTCAGTATTCCAGTTGGAGAAGGACAGGGTCACCTGCAATCTTGTGTTCTCTGAACTGTCTGTCCTGAGAAGGCTTTTTGTTTTGTTTTTTCTTTTTGGTTTTCCAAGGTAGGATATCACTCTAGCTTAGGCCGACCTGGAATTTACTATGTAGTCTCAGGATGGCCTCGAACTCACAGCGATCCTCCTACCTCTGCCTCCCGAGTGCTGGGATTAAAGGCATGAACCACCATGCCCGGCTAGAAGGCTTTTTTTAAAGTTATTTATTTATTTGCAAGCAAAGAGAGAGAGAGAGAGAGAGAATGAATGAATGAATGAGGCATGCAGGACCTTATCCCTGCTAACAAATTCCAGATATGTATGCCATTCTGTGCATATAATTTTACATGGGTGCTGGGGAATCAAACTCAGGCTTTCAGGCTTTGCAAGCAAAGTGCCTTTAATGGCTGGGCCATCTCTCCAGCCCCTGAGAAGTTTTAATCGGGGTGATGCCAGTAGCTACCACTGGCAGTTCTTCCCAGCCTCACCCCTTTCTCTGAGCCCTGCTTCCTTCACCCATTCACAGGGATAGCACCCAAGACCACAGCTACCTGTGAGCTCCTCCCTGTCCACTCACGTGTGCATGACTGCATGCACGAGACTCCTCGGCCAAGCCTGATTGGATGGGGAGAGTAAAGCTGAGCCAATCAGGTGTTCAGCCTCATGGGCTGAGAACCTCTCTGCTTGAGCCATCTTTCAGATCATTCCTCTCAAGGGCACTAAGGGCAATTACAACAGGGCCTTTGCAATTCATTTCTCCCCAAGCAGTCAATTGCAGCTTCACCTTGTAGACCTGATTTTATATATCCTTGTAATGATCCTTGACATCTTTCTTAGCCCTTAGCTGTTCAAGGAAGCTTGCAAAGGGACAGACATGGCTCTAGGTGAACTGGGGTGGAGGGTGAAAGGAATGAAGTTTTTCTTACATGGTACCTTTCCCCAAGCAGATGGATGACCACCCAGCAGTGGACACAACACAGCCAGGGGCTGCCATCAGATTCCAGGTCACCTTGTGGGACTATAAGAACCAAGAAATCATGTCCACATGGCTGAAGTTTGGAGGTTTCTCCTCAGATACCCTGCCATTAGTAGTTCCAAGCCAGGCATGGTGGTGCATGCCTTTAATCCCAGCACTTGGAAGACAGAGGTAGGAGGATCTCTGTGAGTTCGAGAGCACCCTGAGACTCCATAGTGAATTCTCCAGGTCAGCCTAGGACAGAGTGAGACCCTACCTTGAAAAAAAAAAAAGAGAGAGACAGTTTCTTAGAGGAAACCAGCTCTGTCCCTAAGCAGTTAGAGGCTGGGCTGGCCCAGTCTTCAGGGCCACATGTTCCAAGTGCGCATGCCCACATAGTAGGCGAATGAAAGGGGCGTCACTTCCTCCCTGTAGTGGGAATCTCAGCACTTACATGGAGTTGTTGTAGTTTGACACAATTCCAGGAGATTCTCCAGGGGTGGGGTTTCGAAAACAAGGATTGTTCACATTGCAGAAAATTCCCTGGAGCCAAGGCAACAGTCCAGCCGAGGGCATCGCCTTGTTGGGAAAATGGCCTTTAAGACAGGAAACGGAGACGAGAAAGAGTTAGTGACTGAGTCCAAGCCGGCCGAAGGAGCAGGGTCCTCTTGGGGAAGGCGCACAGACCTGCTACTGTTCCCTTCCCTCTTGTTGACAGCAGGAGCCTCTAATGTGGGTCAGGCCTTGTGTGGGGTAATGGGACCAAGAGCCAGCGATGGAGGGAAGAGACAGATTCATGTTCTCCTGGAAGCGTGGAGGGAAGGGTGGAGGAACAGAGGTGGGTCAAACTATTTTGTGGGCGAAGGCACAGAGAGGTGTTGGCTGAGGAAGGTCCTGCGAGGTGGTGATGTTTGAGAAGGAAAGGCCCATACAGGCCTTCCACAGCTGATATGGAGCACCTGCCCAAGCATGTAGCAGGGTCTCAGGCTGTGAGGTCCTGCGGGGGTGGGGCTGAGGTGAAGAAGAGAGTGTGCTGGACAGGAGGCTGAGGCGTGGAAGCCAGAAGCGCACTGTAGTGGTTTGAATGAGATGTCCCCCACAGGCTCATGACTACGTGGTTTCCAGCTGATGGCGATGCAGGAGGTGGAGCCTTGCTGGAGGATGTGTCCCTGGGGGCGGATCTTGAGGTTTCCTAGTCCAGCCCACTGGGTGTTCAGAGCCAGCTCACTCAGACTGCTTCCTCCCAGCTGAGGGCTGGAGGGATGGCTTAATGGTTAAGGCATTTGCCTGCAAAGCCAAAGGACCCAGGTCCAATTCCCCAGGGCCTACGTTAGCCAGATGCACAAGGGGGCACACACATCTGGAGTTCATTTGCAATGGCTGGAGGCCCTGGTGTGTCCATTCTCTCTCTTTCCCTCTTTCTCTGTCAAATAAATAAATAATATTTTTAAATTTTTTTGTTTATTTTTATTTATTTATTTGAGAGTGACAGAGAGAGGAGGGAGGGAGGCAGGCAGAGAGCGAGAGAGAGAATGGGTGCGCCAGGGCTTCTAGCCACTGCCAACGAACTCCAGATGCATGCGCCCCCTTGTACATCTGGCTAACATGGGCTCTGGGGAATCGAGCCTTGAGCTGGGGTCCTTAGGCTTCACAGGCAAGCGCTTAACCACTAAGCCATCTCTCCAGCCCCAAATAATATTTTTTTAAAATGTAAGCTGAAATAAAAACCTTTCCTCCAATTAGCTGCTGCTGAAGGGTGGGCATTTGGTCCCAGCAACAAGAAAGTAACTGCTACACTCATGAACACTAAGTGGAGGAAAGTCAGCAGCTCTCATTACTCCGGAGGCATTGTTGCCTACAAGGGGAAGACACTGTGCTGGCCAGAAACCAGACAGGGTGAAGCAGGGTCTCATAGGTTCCTTGTAGCTAGCAGCTGCCTTGGGGCCTCGCGATGTAAGACTTTACTAAACACCAGTCTATAGTGTCCCTTCTCGCTTTTCTCTTGACCAGTCATAGTGAACAATAGACCTAAGTTGATATTCTCTTTGAAATCAAGTGTGTTTAGGGGAAAAAATCAATAGGAACAAAAAATAGAAAATAATTATATGTGCACTAACCAGAGATTGATATCGAGCATTGCAAAAAGAAAAAAGAGAGAGAAAGAGAAGAAGAAAGTACATTTCTTTAACTCCCCAAGACCATGTATAAGCACTTGTTTAGAAAATGCAAGATTAAGACGTTAGAATTTGCTCACTGCTGGTGAATCTGGTTACCCCATTATAGGCATGAAGTGAGAGGAGGCAGCTGTGAGGTCCGCATCCCAAACCCGAGCTTTCTAACGGACAAGCCAGGCAGAGACTGTGGGCTTGCCAGCAGACGCCCTCCCCCGTGCTCACATTCATGCTGACTGTAGAGTGGGTTGGCATTCCTTAGCCAGATCAGGACCAGAAACAGAGATAAAGGCCACACGAGCTCCACCACAAAGCGGATCTGGAGAAACAAAGCAGAAAGAGGTTATGCTGAGAGACTAGGGGAGGCCTACCCCAAGGAGACATGCTTCTTTTGGGCACTGTCTGGGCAGCAGAATGAGGTTGTGGCACAAAGTCACAAACAATGGGCAGCAATGGCCCACGTGCTCCACACCAGTCCCACGAGATTATCATGGACTTGGGAAGTTCCTGTCACCATCTTTGAAGCACTGGGATGCAACCACTATGCATGTGTCTGTGATGACACTGTATGGTGACAGTGGTGTCAACCAGCCGACTGCAGGCCACGTGAAAGTCTGGCGCCTGTCATCCTGTAGAGCAATGATACTTGGTAAGGATAACAAATATTATGCAGTTACCTAGTTACTATATTCTTTTGCGTGTGTTTGTTCAGTACGGGGAATGGAATGTGGTGTGTTTATGTGTGGTGGATGCACGTGTGTGTGTGTGTGTGTGTGTGTGTGTGTGAAATGCCATGTAAACTGTCTCCCACTCTCTTCTTATCAACGAGCCTCAGATCTCTGCCTCCCGCAGGCTGCGGTTACAGATGTGTGTGGCCATCTTCAGCTATTTATGCAGGTTCTGAGGGAGTCTCCGGGCCTTCACGCCCTCGTGCTTAAGTGAAAAGCCCCCTTAATTGCTGAGCCATCTCCTTAACCTGCATTTACTATATTTTAAATCATGGTTTTAGGGTGAACTCTGTCTATTTATTTTAAAACAAAGTGAGGTAGCACATAGTTATAATCCTAGCACTTGGGAGGCTGAGGCAGGAGGATTAGGAGTTAGAGGTCAGGCAGTCTGGCCTACAGAGGAACTTAGAGGCTTATTTATGAGAAACAACCAAATAAAGCTTATTGTAAAAAGTTTATTGCTGTTCAACAAGGAGCCTCATATATCTCATGTTTATTGTCTCTCTCTTTTTAAAAAAGTAAATATTTGGGCTGGAGAGATGGCTTAGCGGTTAAGCGCTTGCCTGTGAAGCCTAAGGACCCCGGTTCGAGGCTCGGTTCCCCAGGTCCCACGTTAGCCAGATGCACAAGGGGGCGCACGCGTCTGGAGTCCGTTTGCAGAGGCTGGAAGCCCTGGCACGCCCATTCTCTCTCTCTCTCCCTCTATCTGTCTTTCTCTCTGTGTCTGTCGCTCTCAAATAAATAAATAAATAAATAAAGTAAATATTTTATTTATTTGAGAAAAAGAGAATGAGGATGGGAGCACCAGGGCCTCTTGCCACTGCAAATGAACTCCAGACGCATGTGCCACTTTGTGCATCTGGCTTTATGCGGGTACTGTGGAATTGAACCCAGGTTGTCAGGCTTTGCAAGTGAGCGTCTTTAATAGCTGAGCCATTTTCCCAGCCCGTCATGTTGATTGTCTCTTGGTTGCACCATTTTCTCTTGTGTGAAACTTAATCTTCTGTTCGGTTCCTCACGGTCCTTGGAGCAATAGGCTACGTCATATATGAATGCGCATGTACACCACAGCGCTGTGTCGCCTGGGGGTGCAGTCAGCTCTGCTGCGTAGGCTCGTGTACGTGTGCCCTAATGTTCAAGCAATGATGACATCATCTACTTAGGCATTTCCCAGAATAAGTTTCATGGTTAAGTGGTGCATGACCATATGCACACTAGAGAATTGCCTTCTTTTGTCCCCCATCCTCTGTGACCTAGGTGACCAATCAGGTTTGGGATCCATTTGCAACTATTTCTGAAAACAGTCTTAGCTTAAGAGTGTCCTGAAGGATCATGGCGTCAGGGCTGTGCAGAGGTAACTGTGCCCGAGGGTGAAGACTGATTCAGCAGTGCCCAGCCGGACCCTGCATGCCTAACAAGCTCCCAGGAAATAGTGGTGCCTCCGGTAGCCAGATCCTTAAGACATTCTACGCATGAGCAGAAGAGAGTGCAGCCTCACACCAGCAGTGACAGCCTGGGAGGCGAGATCCAGCCTCCTGCCTCCAGGGCCAATGCTCTTCCTGGCCCTGCCCATTCCCTCCCTCCTGATGCAGGATAGCCCCTTGCCTGTGGGTGGTCAAGGAAGGAATGAATGCACCAGTAAGCAGAAGACTCTGAAATGCTGCGCTCCGAAGCAAAGCCGACAGAAATATGGTCAACCGACATTGTTTTTTTCTTATATAATGTCTGCTGTTTAAAGGAAGCAGGACACACTGCTATGGGGTTTTGTTGTTGTTTTGGTAGAAAATTGGTATTTACTTGTCGGCTCACTTTAGAGGGAAAGATCTTCTGACTTTATAAGGTCACTTGGCTGGGGGAGCTCACACCGCGTACTGGGTGAGGCTGGCGGATGGGGAGGGAGGATGTGAGTCGGGCAAGGCAGCTTTTGGGCCCAAGCGCCCCTCCAGAGCCCTCAGGAAGGAAACTCGCAAGATCTAAAGGACTAACACAGCTGGCCAGGAAAAGAGACTGGCGCGTGCCCCAAGCAGTGAGGACCATGCACACAGCCTTTCAGTTGTTTCCCTTTCACAGAAATGGACGTTCTCAACAGCGTGGTGGGCATCCTAGCAGGTGATGTCCGTCCCTTTCCTGCTAGTCAGGACAAACCGTATTCGACTTAAAAAAAAGTCTGCTGGCAACCAAATGATAACAAATCAGAAAATCAGTGGTAGAAAATAGGTCATCCATTAAAGACAAAGCAAAATTGTTTATAGGTATGTAGTAATTTTTTTAAAAAAATATTTTATTTGAGAGAGAGAAAGAGGCAGAGAGAGAGAGGAAGAGAGAATGGGTGCACCAGGGCCTCCAGCCACTGCAGACAAACTCCAGATGCATGCTCCCCCTTGTGCATCTGGCTAACGTGGGTCCTGGAGAGTTGAACCAGGATCCTTTGGCTTTGCAGGCAAATGCCCTAACTGCTAAGCCATCTCTCCAACCCTGTAGTAAATTAAAAAAAAAAAAAACCGTTTTAATTAAAACAGTATTTTTATTTATATATTTAGGTGTGTATATGCACATCTGTATGAGCACATCAAGGTCTCTGGTCACTATAAACAAACACCAGATGCTTGCACCACTTAAAAAATATATTTTATTTATTTATTTGTGAGAGGAAGAGGGAGAGAGAGAATGGGCTGGGCACGCCAGGGCTTCCAGCCACTGCAAGCAAACTCCATATGCATGTGCCACCTTATGCAACTGACTGATGTGGGACCTGGGGAACTGAACCAAGGTCCTTTGGCTTTACAGGCAAGAACCTTAACTGCTAAGCCATCTCTCCAGCCCTGCACCACTTTTTTCCCCCAAAGTTTTTATTTTTATTTATTTATTAGAGATGGGGTAGGGGTGGAGAGAATGGGCTTGCCAGTGTCTCTGGCCATTGCAAACAAACTCAAGACACATGCACCACTTTGTGCATCTGTCTGGCTTACGTGAGACCTGGAGAATTTAAGCTGGGTCCTTAGGCTTCACAGGCAAGCACCTTAACTGTTAGGTCATCTCTCCAGCCCTTGCACCACTTTTTGAATCTGGCTTTATGTGGTGTTGTAGACAGCGTCACGTGATTGGCATGAGCTTCCAAACCAGGCGCAGTTTAGAGGAGGAAAGAATTTATTTTAAGCTCACAGATCCAGGGGGAAGTTGCATCCATGGTAGAGGAAACTGCTTCCACACCTCCAAGCAGGGAGAAACCACCAAATAACCAGAAACAAACAGAATCAGCAAGCTCAGCTAGGCAGCCAGCAGCAGGGACCCAGCCAGAGCTCAGACCCCTCTGCATACCTCCAGGATAGCCAGCAGATCTGCAAGCAACTGCACCTTTGGGCTGGGCCCCAGGATCTGCCCCTGGTGACGCCTCCTCCAGCCAGGCGGCTGGAGACCCAAATTATAATATTTAATAAAACATCTGAGTTTATGGGGACATAAATTCCAACTACCACATGTGGGTACCAGGAAATCAAACTCCAGGCCAGCAGGCTTTACAAGAAAGAACCTTTAACTGATAAGCCACCTCTCTAGCCTCACATGGTAACTTTAAAAAAAAAATGCTTATTTTTATGAGAGAGAGAGAGAAAGAGAGAGAAGGAATTGGTTTGCCAGGGCCTCCAGCCATTATAGTCAAACTCCAGATGTGTGCACCATCTTGTGTGCATGTGCAAACTTGCACACTTATGTCACCTTGTGCATCTGGTTTACATGGGACCTGGAAAGCTGAACATGGGTCCTTTGACTTCTCAGGCAAACGCCTTAACTTCTAAGCCATCTCTCCAGCCCTCACGTGGTAACTTTTTAAAGAATATTTTACTCAAAACATATCTAGGGAGGATGTGATACAAAAAGCGACAGAATGAGCTGCCATGCTGGAACTAACTGGCTTGACCTCATGGCACCGGAAAGTACTGTGGGAGCGGCTGGGAATCAACGGTCACCAACAGTGTGAAAAAGCTGGGGACACTGCAAGCTATGAAACCAGCCAGCCAGGCAAGAAGTACACACCTGTGTAATAGTGACACACAGCCCTGGAGGTGACCAGCTGCCTTTTCTGATTGGACAGGAGGCGGCACAGTGGGAGAGAATTCATACCTGGTGTCAGGAACCAAGTCAGTATCCCGTGGACAGGAAACTTGTAGCCTCCAGAGAGAAACCTCTCTGCTCTCTGGATAACAAGTGGGCAGACACACCAAAAAGTCTCTTCAATAGCTAGGCATATCCCCGTTAATCCAAGCTGCTCATTCCAGGCTGGAGAATCTATTTTATCTTATTTGTTTTTAACTAATTCAAAGGTTTATTTCCTTCAACTGATGAGACAGTGAAATGCCCAGAGGAACTCACACAAAATTCATTTCAGGCTGAGCTCTGCCTCAGAGAACAGGTTTGGCTCAACACACACACACACACACACACACACACACACACACACACACACACACTCGAGCCAGGAGGGACCAGGAACTAGGCAAAGCCCATCCTGAGAGAATCTATTTCATTTTAAAGATGGCAGAGAATACTGAAGAGATCCAAGATTCACCAATACAAGATAAAACAGCCGACTGCTCACCACAAGAGGTGCCACCTCTACCACGTGAGCCGGGGCGCAGGAGACCCTGCAGAGGAGTGTACTCAGAAGAATGCACCAGCGCAAACACTGCTCTCACTGCTGGCCTGACAACCAGCTCCGGGGAGTGCGACAGTGTGGCCAATCAAAACTCATCAAAGCAGAAATCCAGAGGCCACAGAGAACTCAGTGTTAAATCAGACTGCTAAGAGGCCCACCTTGGCTCAGGGAACATTGGGGAAGAGGGGCCAAAAGGATTGTAAGAGCCACAGAGTGGATAGGAATATCCTGAGGCCGTCTTCTCACAGAGAATGACTGAGGCCTTCATGACCCTACAGTGAATTCCAACAACCTCATTGAGGAGAACCCTCAGGGAAAGGGGAGCGGGGGCGAGGGGATGTAAAGTGTAACCTTTTATAAAATAATTGTTTAATTGGCCTTCTAAAAAGTGATCGAAATAGACTTAGGTGTACTATGTCCTTCTGAGAGGGGCAGAGGCCTAGGGGTGCAGGAATGGACATGGGGGGGTGCCTCTAAAGCTGAATTGGATTGTTTGTCTCTGTGTTGGATTTGGAATCATGAAGATATGGGAGGGAGCCCCACCCCTCCTAGTGCCCCAGGGTGTGACACATTTCCCCCAGTGGGCTTGCCTGAATGGAATGGCCATTGGAGGCTGCAAGGTACCAGTCTGATGGACTGCTTCTGCCCAAGGCCTCCAGCCTGAGTTCCAGGCTCGTTCCCTCTGAGTTTTCAAGGACCAGCGTTCAGCCCCCAGGGAAGGCATCTGATGGGAGGGAGGGCATGTGGCAGTTTGATTCAGGTGTCCCCTGTAAACTTAGGTGTTCTGAATGCTAGGTCCCCAGCTGATGGTGATTTGGGAATTAACGCCTCCTGGAGGCAGTGTATTGTTGGGGGCTGGTTTACAGGTGTTACAGCCAGTGCCCCCTTGCCAGTGTTTGGCACACTGTCCTGTTGCTGTAGTCCACCTTATGTTGGCCAGGGAGTGATGTCCACCCTCTGCTCATGCCATTGTTTTCCCTGCCATCGTGGAGCTTCCCCTTGAGTCTGTAAGCCAAAATATACCTTTTTCCCACAAGGTGCTCTTGGTCAGGTATTTTCTGCCAGCAATGCAACCCCGCCTGCAACAGGGGCGTTAGAGTGTAAACTCAGGCTGGAGCGGCTGACTCACTGAGGTAAGGGAGAGAGGTATCCTAGTGAGTTCTGATTCAGGTGCCGTTGAGTTGTGGGGACTTGATGAGAATGAGACACTCACTGTCAGCAAGTTCTGCAGGTCTGAGCATGACATTGTGTCTACCATCCGTGTCCCAAGCTGTGGACACAAGCTGTCAGTGAAAGCAAAGACTTCGGAAAGATTCAGGACCCAGATTAAAGGATGGGACCGAATTCATGCTGAGCTCACGCAGGACAGATCTGGCTGTGACTGCTGCTTCTGCCCACAAGGGCTCCGCATTTCTTTCATGCGGTGAGGACAGTGGAATATCACTAATGACACGTCCAGAAAATAGAGCCCAGGGGCTACATTCCAAAACGCCCCGATTCACCAAGATGTTGGTTGACCAGCAGCCCTTATGCTCTTGCTTTATTTTTAAAATTTTATTTATTTATTTGTTTTATTTGAAAGTGACAGGCAGAGAAAGAGGCAGAGAGAGAGAGAGAGAGAAAGAGAATGGGTGTGCCAGGGCCTCCAGCTACTGCAAATGAACTCCAGATGCATGCGCCCCCTTGTGCATCTGGCTAATGTGGGTCCTGGGGAATCAAGCCTTGAACCACGATCCTTAGGCTTCACAGGCAAGCACTTAATCAGTAAGCCATCTCTCCAGCCCTTGCTTTATTTTTTTTAATCTCATACATATTTAAAATAGCTGGTCCATCCCACCCAGACTTGGTGCCTAATTTCCATCCCCGTGGGTGAAATCCCCATAAACACTCAATGTAACCAATCTAACCCACCCTGACCTGATGCTTAATTTCAACTCCTGAGGGCATAAGAACCCCTGGTTCCAGTCACCAAGCACAGTACCTGCTCAGGTCCCCTCCCAGCTCGGGGCCGTTGGGCTCTACTTTCTATGCATAAAGCTTGGCTCATCTTGCTTTCTACTTTGTCTACACCTGCGAATTCTTTCTTAGGGGATGGGGGGGGGGCGTTCATTGTAGCCCTGGCTGACCTGGAATTCACTATGTACACTCAGGGTGGCCTCGAACTCACAGTGATTCTCCTTCCTCTGTCTCCTGAGTGCTGGGATTAAGGGCGTGCGCCACCCGGCCCTGCGCCTGTCAATTCTTTGCAGGCTGGAAGACAATGGATTTGAGAGAGCTGCTGGCTCAGGGAGGTCCAGGGACTGCCCACTGTCTGGCACTCTAACCACTAGGCTAAGCCCAACCAGAGCTGAGAAAGGCTTCGTGCTCCTCAAACCTTCAACACTGCCTTCCTCCCTCCCTGGCCTGGCGCCCTCAGCCATGAGAGACATTTGTCTTCGGTGGTGAGAAGAGGACTATTTCCCCTGTGGACCTCAGGGTGCAAGCTGTACCCCAGCTCAGCTGCACACTTGCAGAGTGTCACTGGGCTCCCATTCTCTGCCCCGCCCCCAACACACAGTGTCTCTTCCTGGCCTCTCTCCATGAAGACTGAGCCTCTCTGGGGTGTTTAGCAGCTGAGCCCACAGAACTTGGTCCCTGCTTAACCACTCTCCCTTTACCACAGTGGGTTGGAGCCATCAATTCATGGGTCATATTGTGCCTGAGAGCCTCTCCCTACCCCTGGACTTGAGAGTGTTGCCAAGTAGATTGGGTTTCAGAAGAAAAGCAGTCCCCACCCATGAGAGTCCACTCCTTTGACTCTGCCTTCAGTCTGTTAGACAGCCCTGAGACTCGCAGAGTGTGGTGACATGCTAATCTGTGTGGTTAATTTCAAGCTTTGTTTCTTAGCCTCAGAGAGGCTAGATCTTGGACACTATGGTCATGACGAAGAGAGGCATTCTTGAAAATGGACAAACATATGTGTGCCCAAGTCTATGTGTGCACGTGTACACAGGTCTATAGTTTTTAGGTTTTTATTGGTGTGTGTGTGGGGAAATGCTGATAAAGAAATCCTTCAGCTGAGCAGGAATAAAGGTGCACACTTTTAATCCTAGCACTCAGGAGGCTGAGGTAAGAGGATCACTGTGAATTCAAGGCCAGCCTGAGCTAGAGTGAAACCCTGCTTCAAAAAAACAAAAACAAAAGCAAAATCCTTCAACTTCCCAAATGTTCTTTCACCCTCTAAGTGACCGAGGGCTTTTATACTTCCCTTGTCTGAGGACTTGGCTCTCTGGGAGGGGTATGGATGTTGGCACCTTGTGTTACTGGCTACTCAGAGAGAGAAGGAAAACATCGAATTTTCTTTTCTTTTTGGTTTTTGGAGGTAGGGTTTAACTCTAGCCCAGGCTGACCTGGAATTCACTATGTAGTCTGAGGGTGGCCTTGAACGCATGGCACTCCTCCTACTTCTGCTTCCCAAGTGTTTAACTTTTGTTTTAAATTTTTGTTTATTTTTATTTATTTATTTGAGAGCGACAGACAGAGAGAAAGAGGCAGAAAGGGAAGAGAGAAAGAGAGAGAGAAAGAAAGAGACAGATAATGGGTGTGCCAGGGCCTCCAGCCACTGCAAACAAACTCCAGACGCGGGCGCCCCCTTGTGCATCTGGCTAATGTGGGTCCTGGGGAAACGAGCCTCGAACCGGGGTCTTTAGGCTTCACAGGCAAGCGCTTAACCACTAAGCCAGCTCTCCAGCCCGTGTTTAACTTTTTGTGGAGCTCATTTCATGGATACGGGAGGTGCTTCCCTCCCAGAGATCCAAGCCAGCCAGCCTTGAGGGAGATGCAGTCATGCCATAGTTATGCACAACTCACTATCATTAAACTGAATCAAACCCATTTTCTAGATGAACAGATTGGGCTGCAGCCGGTTCCCCTCTCCCCTCCTTCATGGAATGTATATGAGAGACGCGTGCTTTCTTGTCATAGATTTTCACAGAGAAAACAGGGATGATGAAGAGCTTAAAGGCATGTTAATGAAGTCAGAAAATTAACAAGGACTGTTACACAAAGTCTTTTTTCCACCTGACGACAGCCTGGGGCCTGGCTGGCCCTGGGCTCCTTTCTCTGGATAGAGGAAGTCCGAGTGCTGCATGTGTGAGCTGCTAATGTGAGACCCAGCACCGAACAGAGAATCAGAAATACTGGCTGCTGAAATAAAGATGCTATTCATGTTGAAAAAAAAAAAAAAAAGCACACACGTACACAAATATGGAGAAAAATCAGAACACTGGGTTTTCCTTAAGACATTCACTTTTCAGGCTCTTTCTATCCTGTCTCCTACAAGGTGGCAAAACCCCAGTGCTGGGCAATTCCACTTGGCATAAGGGTGACTGCTCATCCTACTGGGTAGCCACTGGGATGCTGGCAGTTACCCCGAGGACACGCAAATCCAGGGAGTCTGGCTGGGCCTGGTTCCACGCTAGCCCCACTTCATTGTTAATATCCCTCTCCCCAGCCCACACAGCAAGGACACCCCAGCAGCTCCAATACCCCAGTCTTACTACGCTTTCTTCGGGGTTATTACCCCTGCAGGACAGTGGAGTGAGTCCTCGTGGGCTAGAAGCTTCCTGGGGACAGGTGCCACATCTTTCCTCCACTGTGATTCTAGCATCCCACACAAGGCAGAAATCATAATAGGTCCTCATCAGAATTTTGTGGGACAGGTGAACCTTCAACAAGACTGATCTCGGAGGCGTCCCTGGGAAGCTGGAGGTGACCTGGGCTCAAGCTATCAACAATCTGTGGACTTAACAAACTGCTCCCCACAAAGGCATGTATACTGGTTTCTTGCCTCCCATTCCAGATCCTCCTGCTGGTGGGTCTGGTCGGGAAGCAGGTTTGACAAGATAACACTGTAAGTAACAGGTGCAGGTGATGAAATGAGACACGCAGTGGAGATTCTTCGTGTTTGACACCTCCTGAGACCTGTGTCGCTGGCGACCTCCCAAGTGACTTGCCGATGCTCTTGCAGCGCTGTCTGTCTGTCTGTCTGGGAGTGGTCTGGTACAGCAAATGCTGACATTGATTTGGAAGAAGGGACATCTAGGTTACAACCACTTTTGGGTTTGCTTAACTTCTGAGTCTCGATTTTTTTTTTTTCTGTCTATGAAATGGAGCTAGTGTAGACCCAGGGCTAGCAGCAAACCACTCTGAGGCCAAGTCCTGGGGTTCATGACGTGACATTGGGTACCCTTCTCTACCTCTCCCTGCCACAGGGACTCACCTTCAAAATGGGAGTGATTCCGGGACACCTGACTCTCAGCGCAGCTGTGAAATGAGCAACACTGACAACCGAGATTGGAGCAAGGTGGCACGCAATAAACAGACATTTACCATTGCCTCGTAGAGTTGCCAGGGGGGTCACAGTGCCCAGTGGGTGACGGCAGGTTATAAAGACAGATGCTCAAGGAAATACAGTGAAAATATTCTGAAACCTCTTAGGCCGCCTCACTGACTTCCAGGTCTCTTCCCTTTCCAGATTCAGCGCTGAGCAGCTGCCAATTTGGAAACATGAAGAAACTAGCTACACCCCTCCCTGCAGAGGTAAAGAGGAGCTGGAGATGGGATGTGGGAGTGGCAAAGCAGTCTGGCCTCCCTGTCCCATGGATAAGATCGCTAAACTCACAACACGACTTACTCTTGTCTTTCTTTCTTTCTTTCCTTCTTTCTTTCTTTCTTTCTTTCTTTCTTTCTTTCTTTCTTTCTTTCTTTCTTTTTTTGCATGTGTGGTGTGTATGTATGTATGCATGTTGTCACATGTGTGCATGTGCATGTGGGGACCAGAGGGTCAACATCAGGGGTCTTCCTCAGTCATTTTCCGCCTGATTTCTTGAGATAGGGTCTCACACTTAATGTAGAGCTCACCAATTTAGTTAACATTGGTTAGCCAGAGAGTCCCAGGAATTTCTTACAATCTTTTTGTTCCCTCTTCTGAAATGTTCCCTAAGCCAAGGCAGGCCTGTTGATGGTCTGATTTAGTGTTGAGTTCTTTGTAGCCTCTGGATTTCTGCTCAGATAGGTTTTGCTTGATCACCAAATCTTTCACCAACCTGGAGCTGGTTGTCAGGCTAGCAGTGAGAGCAGTGTTCATGTTGCTGCATCCTCTACAATTTCTCTAGGGCCCTGGCAGATTTGGTAGAGGTTATGACTGGCTTTTATTTGGATGCTGAGGACCCAAGCTTAGGTCCTCAAACTCAGCAAGTGCTTCATCCATTGAGCCATCTCTCTAGACCCTGATATTTTTTCTGTTGAGATATTGCCTTATTCTTTTTTAAAAAAAAATACTTTTTTTTTTTTATTTATTTGAGGGGAAAAGGAGAGAGAGGAATGAATGGGTGTACCAGGCCATTCAACCACTGAAAACAAACTCCAAATGCATGCGCCACCTTGTGCATCTGGCTTACATGGGTCCAGGGGAATAGAATCTAGGTCCTTTGGCTTTGCAGGCAGGCGCCTTAACCACTAAGCTATCTCTATAGCCCTGTTTTATCCTTTAGTTGCAATACAACATTACATTATATGAATCTTTTATTCATTCATTTATTTATTTAAATTTTTATTTATTTGAGAGAGAGAGAGAGAGGGAGACAGAGAGACAGAGATGGAGAGAATGGCCACACCAGGGCCTCCAGCTGCTGCAAACAAACTCCAGACATGTGTGCCAACTTGTGCATCTGGCTTACGTGGATCCTGGGGAATTGAACCTGGGTCCTTTGTCTTTAAAGGCAAGTGCCTTAACTGCTAAGCCATCGCTCTTGCCCGAATCCTTTATTTTTATTTATTTAAAATTTTACTGACTTAGCATCCGTAGTGATGGTTTTGGTATGGCATTTTCATACCGATGTTTCATGATGCATTGCTCTTGTTTGTGCCCTCCCCCACGGCCCTCCCACCTGCTCCCTGTCCCCTACTGCCCTCAAGATGATCCCGTCCCCTCCACAGATAGTCCTTCCTTTTGCTCCCCTGTCACATGCATTGCATTACTCTCCCCCCTCCCTAAAGATCTCTTCCTGCTCTGGTGTTTTGGTGCACCTGGTCTAGGAAGGTTCTGGGTTGTAAAGCCTTCTGTGGGGAGGCAGGAGCAAGAGCCCTCCCTTGTTCTTTGGCCCTAAGCCTGGTACAGCTTCGTCAATGTCTGAATTCAAGCTGCCACTTTCTGTGTGTCACCCAGGCCTCTCAAACGATCCACCCTATCAACCTTGGTCAGCGGCTTCAGGCTGGTATCACCAGGGTATCACAAGGCCGGGCCCTGTAGGACATCAGGATCTTTTCTGCACTTCTCATGTAATTGCAGTGTGTGGCCAAGACAGAGGCACACTGCTCTTCGTGTGTCTGGCAGTCTTTGAGAAGGGTTTGAGAGGTCAGGGGACTGCTCTAACTGGGCCGCAAACTGGAAAGGCTGCGTCGTACACTTCTGTCCCAACACTGAGACCACCGGCCCTTCTTCGCCTAGCCCAGCAGGGCAACCTCTCTCCCTCCCAGAATCAGCACCTTCAGCTCTGAGTGGCATCTTCACCCTTCCTGCTCAAATGTACACAGGCATACACACCCTAGGGAGAACTTCCAGTGCAATCAAAGACAGCTCCAGAGCTCCCCACCTCCTCTTAAACACATCTGCTAACTTTAATTGAGCCCCATCTTAGCTCAGAACGGGGTTGTGGACATTTATATATATTCACATTCAAATTGGTATTTCCTTATTCTCTCCCCTTCCTCTGCTGCCCGCCTCCTTCCTTTACTATTCAACCTACGTGGGGGAGGAGGGGCTCCTGGCTAGGGCAGAGCTGGGCTTGCTATTTTAAAACATAGCCAGTTAGATTTTCTTCCCTCCTTCTCTGGTTTCAATTTAAAAGGAGGTGATCAGATCTTGAAAGGAAGATTCTCCCTTCTGGCCAGACAAGCCAGATAGGACTCCCAATGGATAAACACTACACGGAACCTCAGGGTGCCCAGCTTCCCTACACCCCACGATCTTGATGCTAGGTCTAGAACTACAGGTCACTTTTGTAGCAGGTGCCCACATTGGGGACCAGGGAATAAGGCTCCTGTTCTCATGAGTTCTCAGACTTCCCCAATGTCCTAATGTCAACTAGAAGTGGAGACCTGGGGTACACCAAAAACCACAGGCTATGTGCTCTTACAGGTAAGAGACACCCCAAATGAACAGTACAAACCCTCCCTTATATGCCTGAGTAGATGTTTGTCAGGCAGTGGAAAGACTCATCTTCCTTCCTTCCTCCCTTCCTTCCTTCCTTCCTTCCTTCCTTCCTTCCTTCCTTCCTTCCTTCCTTCCTTCCTTCCTTCCTTCCTTCCTCTCTTCTTCCCTTCCCTTCCCTTTCCTTCCTTCCTTCCTTTCTTCTTTCTTTCCTTTTTTTTTTTTTGAGGGAGAGTCTTGCTCTAGCCCAGGTTGACCTAGCCTCAGGGTGACCTTGAACTCACATTGGTCCTCCTACCTCTGTCTCCTGAGTACTGGGATTAAAGGCCTGAGCCACCATGCCTGGCTGGACTCACGTTTGAGGCCTGCATATGACTCAGACTCTACCCCATGCTTCCATTGGACTCCCAATTCTGCTCAGGATTTATACATGACAGTCTCCTCCTGCCCAGCCCTGAATTCCTTAAGGGTGGGGGGCTATGTCCAGTTCTTCTTGGTGCAGGGTGGACACGAACCCCAGTCAGATGATCCGGCATTAGCTTACATTTATTGTCCTCGTGGGTGATAAAGTGCTAGGTCATTTGTGTTTGCCATGCCTATGACTAGCCTGTTAGTCAGCACTTGGCACAAGGAGATTTGATGGCCATATCTGCTGTCTGAAGTTACACATAGTTTGAATCACAGGTTCCCCTCCCCTAATCCTTCTGAAGCCTCAATTACCTCATCTCTATCCATAGGGATCACCAAGGCCTCTCCCTCCTGGAACTGTTAGGAGGGTTTCACTGAGGCAACACACTCAGACCCATGCCAGGTGCTCAGCAATGGCTTGACAGATGCTGACAGAGGATGGGAAACACAGGACCTGAAGATTTTCATCTTGTGCCTTAAAGGGCCGGGAGAGGAGTATGGGACACTTGGTATCTCCTGTCACCTTTGCTCTGCTCACAACAATAAGCACCTCAATGTGTGGAACTTCTTTTAGGAATTAAAATCCTAGGAGCAAAATTGGGTGTGGTGTCTCATGGCTATAATTGCAACATTTGGGAGGGAGACTGAGGTAGGAAGACTGCCATGAATTCAAGGCTAGCTTGGGCTAGCATAAGACCCTGCCTCATAAAAAAAAAAAAAAAAAGGTGGAGATATGGCTTAGTGGTTAAGGAGCTTGCCTGCTGTTGCAGTGAGGTTCACATTGCTGGTAGAAATCACCCCAGAACCAAGAGCAGCTTGTGGGGAAAAGAGGTTCATTTTGGCTTACAGACTCAAGAGGAAGCTCCATGATGGCAAGGGAAAATGATGGCATGTGCAGAGGGTGGACATCACCCCTCGTCCACATAAGGTGGACAACAGCAACAGTAGAGTGTGCCAAAGACTGGCAAGGGGAAACTGGCTATAACACCCATAAGCCCACCCCTAACGATACACTGCCTCCTGGAGGTGTGTTAATTTCCAAATCTCCATCATCTGGGAACCTAGCATTCAGAACATCTAAGTTTATGGGGGACACCTGAATCAAGCCACCACATTCTGCCCTTGGCCCCCATAAACTGGTAACTATACATGATGCAAAATGCAGTGCATTCATCCAACTTTAAAAAGTCCCGATAGTTTTTATCAATCCCAATGATGTTCAAACATCCCCGTAGTCCAAGATCTTTTAACTGAGCCATAATACAAAAAAAAAAAAAAAAAAAGCCTCAAAAAACCCATAATGGCACAGAATAAACATTCACAGTGCAAAAGATGGCATTGAGGGCTGGAGAGATGGCTTAGCAGTTAAGCACTCAGGCCCCTTCAAAAAAGTCAACATTCTTCCTGTTTCCCCAGTGCAGGTCAGTTGGCCCAATTTCAAAGGTTGTAATCTCTCAAACAATTTGCAGGTGAATGAGCAGCAGTTTAGGCCCAAAGATTTCATTTTTTCTGTACCATATCCCTCTGCTCACACCAGTTCATTTACACGCAAAGCAACCCTGCACAATTTCTCAGGACACAAATAGCAAGCCTCACACAAACTGCTAGCCCAGTCCAAGCAAAGCTCTTTTTTACCCTCATAAGCCAAACCTCACAGTCCATAGTCCTTACTGCATTCAGGTCTTTCAACTCTGACCAGAATAGTCCATCAAGCTTGTACTTACAGCACTGCTAGGCATCTGCTAGGTCAAGGTTTCAAAACAAACAAACAAACAAACAAAATCCTAGAAGTTGAGCTATAGGTTAGGCCCCAGTGCAGGTCAGCTGACCCAATCTCAAGGGTTGTAATCTCTCAATTGTAGCTGAATAGGCAGCAGTTTCACCCAAATATTTCATTTTTTCCTGTGCCATATCCCTCTGCTCACATCAGTCCATTTCTACACAATGCAGCCTTGCATAACTTCTTAGGACCCAGTTTTAACAGCAAACCTCTCATACAAACCATTTGTAGCCCAGTCTAGACAAAGCTCTTTTTCACCCTCATAAGCCAAACCTCACAGTCCATAGTTCTTACTGCATTCAGGTCTTTCAACTCTGACCAGAATAGTCCATGAAACTGTACTTACAGTACTGTAAGGCATCTCTTAGGCCAAGGTTTCAAATCCTTCTACATTCCTCTTGAAAATCAGCTTCAAAAGGCCAAAGCCACACAGTCAGGTGTCTAGCAGCAACCCCACTTCTGGTACCACTTTACTGTTGCAGTCAGGTTTGCATTGCTGATAGAAATAACCCCAACCAAAAGCAACTTGTGGGGAAAAGAGGTTTATTTTGGCTTACAAAATCAAGGGGAAGCTCCACAATGGCACGAGCAGAGGGTGGACATCACCCCTGGCCAACATAAGGTGGACAACAGCAACAGGAGAGTGTGCCAAACACTGGCATGGGGAAACTGACTATAACACCCATAAGCCCATCCCCAACAATATACTCCTCCAGAAGACATTAATTCCTAAATCTCCATCAGCTGGGAACCTAGCATTCAGAATACCTAAATTTATGGGGGACATCTGAATCAAACCACCACACCTGTGAAGCCAAAGGACCCAGGTTTGATTTCACAGAACCCACATAAGCCAGAGGCACAACATGGTGCATGAGCCTGGAGTTTGTGGTGGATGGAGGCTCTGGTGCACCCATTCTCTCTCTCTCTCTCCATCTCAAATAAATAAAAAATAAAATATTATAAACAAAACAAAAAAATCCTAGAAGTTGAGTTATAGGTTAAGTGTGTCATGTCACCATTTTTCAAAAGTAGACCTTTATAGAAGAGCTAAAAGCATCAGACAAAACCACAGACTCCTCTCAGAAAGACTTGAGGGCTCTGAAGGATACTTCCGTCTCATCCTAGAGACCCTAGATGCATCACTATCTAAAGGCACACAGGCAGTCTCCATGACCAAGTCACCAGGATGGTGTCAGGTGCAGGCCAGCCCATCCTAGGCCCAACTCCAGTGAGCCAGGGTCCCACAGCATGAGTGGTCTTTCCCCTGGGGAGCACACTATGGGGAAGACAGCCACCAACCCAGGGAAAGGGAGCAGGTATCTGTCAGCATTCCTCAGCCAACCTTGTCTCTGGAGATAACATTTTCCTCAGCCACAGGAATGCGTTTGCCATGGCAATGGAAGCCCTGTAGGCCAGCAGTCACAGCGCTGAGGAGACATGAGGGAGGACACAGACAGAGGAGTGGCATGTTGAGTCTTCTGGTGGTTTTATACACTGTTGGCAACATGTGACTGGGAGCTGGGTTGTCTCATTTGCCACCATGTTCTCAGCACCTGGCACAGTGCCTGGTGACTATTATGTATTGACTGAGCGAGTGAAAATGATGAATTAAATTATCAATGAGTCTTGCTCAGGGTTTGACGCCTTTTCCTTCAAGAAGGTATATTCCTGAAAGGGATTGCACCTTGGATCACTGTTAACACCAGGCTCTTGGGGCTCCTAAATAACTTCAAGGCTAAGTTGAAATGAAACCAGCTGTGATGAGGGAAAGCCTGCCAAGGGCAACGTTGTCTCTACAACGTTGCTGAGCTTGGTCTTCCCATCAGCTTCCTTGTGTCCTGCCTGAACCACACTCAAGCTTTTGAACCATCCCGTGTACAGTGTTGGGGTATGGGCCTTGCCCCTTCCTTTGACACCAGTTACTAAGCTATTGTCACTCAGCTCCAAAGTCACCATCCAGGGTTCTCTTATGGATTTGAACCTAAGAGCAGCCTGAAAGATCCTGAGGCAACATGTCCACAAATCCTGAATTCAGCTGCACAGACCTTTTATCTTCATAGCTATCACACTATTGGTAGTCCTGCCTTCTTCTCTGGGTGCCCTTAGTGGGGTAACTGGCTCTTACAGAACACCCTAGAGGGTTTTTGTTGTTTGAGAAAGGGTCCTTGTGTGCCAGGTTGGTCTTGAATTTGCTTTGTATTACCTTGCACTTCAGATTCCCCTGACTCTACATCTCAAGTGATGGGAAAATAGACCTGCACCACCTGCTGGGGATCAAATCCAGGTGTGGTGGTTGGAATCAGATGTCTCCCATACCCGCATGTGTTTTAAATGGTTGGTCCTCAGCTGGTGTCAGTTTGGGAGACAGAGCCTTGCTGAAGCAGGTGTGCTGCTAGGTGCAGGCTTTGGGGTGTTATAGTCAGCACCCCTTCTAGAACTCAGTCCATCTTATTTAATTTATTTGTTTGAGAGGAAAGAGGCAGATAGAAAGAGAGAGAGAGAATGGGCATACCAGGGCCTCCAGCCACTGCAAATAAACTCCAGGTGCATGTACCACCTTGCACATTTGGCTTTATGTGGGCACTGGAGAATTGAACCTGGGTCCCTTGGTTTTGCAGGCAAGCACCTGCTTGGTTATTACTAAGTCATCTCTCCAGCCCACCATTCATTTTCTTGCTGCTTTTTGTCAGCGGCCATGGCAAGAAATGACATCCAGCCTCTCCTCTGGCATTGTTTCCCTTACGAAGCATCTTCTCCCCGACTGTAAGCCAAAATAAATCCTTCCTGCCCGTCATCTGCTTGTGGTGGGATGTTTCATCCCAGCATCATGAAGGTAACTCCAACACCAGGGCTTCACGCATGCAAGGCAAGCACTCTGCCAGCTGAGCTACATTCCCAGGCCCTGGACTCTTGCCTTAGTCTCTCGGCTGCCAGCCTTGTGCTTGGTGGACACCATTCCATGTTCACTCCTCTGAGAAGACTGCCTGGGGCCCATGCTAGGTTTAAGATGCTTCACCAATAGATTCTACTTCTTCCAAATATTCCTTCTGATACCCAGGAAAACCCTATCTCACCTAAGTGAAGCCATCCTGAACCATTCTCTGCCCTATGGCCTGTGTCCCCTACGTCCTCCTTGGAAGCATCACCTGTCTAACTTCTTCCATGCCCCACCTCCCCCTCTCACCTGTCAGCTTTGTAAGTCATTGGGAATTTGCAGGACTTTGTAAGACTGTAGCAAAATGCATCCTTTCTTTATAGTTATCTAGTCCCTCTTTACCCCTTCCCAACAAAATCACATGGAGTTCCGGTCGACATTCACGGTACACTCCTGAGGGTCTGGTCTCCTGTGTCTTAGCTGCCTTTCCCATGGCACATTTGGCCTATTACTTATCATTGCTCTGGGGTTTTCAAACACACTTTTGATTTTTCCAGCTACCCAGAAACCAGTCTGGAGGAAGCATGTGCCTTGTCCTTTGAGGTCCCTGGCCCCATCAAGCCCTGTCTCTGATCACTGAAGAGGCTCTGGAAACATCATCAGTTGTCCTCCCTGAATCTAAGGTGCATCAGTTGTAAGCTGTGCTGTTAGTTTTCTGCACCACAAAGAAAGAAACAGCGTGTCCAGTGAGATTGCATTCCAATTGCAGGCCCGTGAAAGCGTGAAACACGGCGAATCCAAGAATCACTGAAATGGCTTTCAGCGAGCTGGAGCAGCTGGTCGAGCCCTCCCTGTCTTCCCCTGGACACGGCGGTCGGCGCCCGGGCCCCTCCCGCCACGCACAGCCTGGACTGGGCTGGCAGGGGTCAAAGCTGCGGTGTGCAGACAGTGGATTGCTATGTGGATTTTTCACGTGGTCAAGGACACAGATGTGTCAGAGAGTCTTCAGAAGTAAATGTCAACAAGCTCAAGACCCCACCCCTCATCAGCTGCACCCCACCCTTTCAGAAGATGTGGCTCCGCACCTCCCTTCCACACCACATGCAGAAGCTGGCTGTGGCCTCTACTGTTACCTTTTGCCTTTTCCTCAGGGTCCAGTTCTTCCAGAGCAGAAGCTGTATCTGCCTGGCAAAGCCCATGCTGTGCCCACACGAGGAGCAGGAGGTCACTCGGAACTTGCAGAGCAGTGCACATCAATGCCACTCAGGCCAGCCCCAGCTTGGGCTGCTGTGTCCTTCTGGCGATTAAAGGCCAGTTTTCCCCTTCAAGCATAATCCCTTTTAATTATGTGTAAGCTCTTTGTCAGGGAGAGGAGGCAGGCTCGGGTGCTTGCTCCAATTTAGGAGGTGAAGGGGCCCAAAAGACACAAGTGCTGGGCACTACGGGGGGGCATTGGGTGGAAAACCAGGAGTTTCATGTCCTTTCCTCCATCAGACACAAGAGAGCTTCCTGGCGTTTCTTAGGAAGATGCCGTGGGTATCTCTGACCTTTAAGTTGAGGACAAAAGTGACTATAGTCTGGGCATGTGTCTTTACAAACGTCTAGCATGAGTAAGGAATTATCCCATCCCCCATGAGACCGAGCTGAAGTGATCCTTGTCTTTTTCAGCTCTTTATCTTGCCATATAATAACTACAGGCCACATGATCAACCAGGCATGGACCGCTCCAGGCTCAGCACTGTATGCCACAGGTTTGGACAACAGAAGGGGCAGTGGGTAAGCTATGTATTATCATGGTAGCTCCACAGTGATAGATAGATAGATAGATAGATAGATAGATAGATAGATAGATAGATAGACAGACCACCACGTGATGGATTCATGATACTAAGGGACACCCCAAACATGAGTCTCCCCACTATATCACCACAGCAATTTGTCTCAATTTCCTCAGATCCCAGAAATGTTTTCTCTTTGAAAAATTCCAGACCTTTGGGACTCACATGGGATGAAAGGAGAAGCAGAGGAGGAGTGCATGCTGACTTCATGGAATTTGAGAACTGGTTATAAGCACGAGACATGAACTTGGATCACTTAGGCAGTATCTGAGGGAACCATGAGGGAGGGGTTCTGCTGCAAGTGTTTAAAAGTCTCCTTGCGGGTGGTGGCATTTAAGACAGGCTTTGATCAATACAAAATAGTATTTTATATATAGCACATTTAGAATGTAATATAGTTGTAAACTGCCTTAGCATATCTTTTAAAAAATATATTATTTATTTATTTATTTGAGAATGAGAAAGAGGCAGAGAGAGAGAGAGAGAGAGAGAGAGAGAGAAAGAGAGAGAATGGGCACACCAGGGCCTTCAGCCACTGCAAACAAACTCCAGATGCATGTGCCCCCTTGTGCATCTGGATTAAGAGGGTCCTAGAGAATTAAACTGGGATCCTTTCACTTTGCAGGCAAAGGTCTTAACCACTAAGCAATCTCTCCAGCCTGCTTAGGTATATCTTATTTTATCTTGCTACAATTTCATAAGATGGGTCTCTGCTCTGCTCTAGGGAGAAGCAATCTGAAGCCCAGTGAGACTAAGCCCTTTCCCAGGTAGGGGTCACACATGATAATGCCAAGATCTCGGACTTGAACTCCACACATAGACAGGAAGGCAAGACAGAGTCACCCTGCTCAGGAAGACCACGACAAGCAAAGCATGGTTGGAGTGAAGGGTGCAGGGTGGGCAGTGAGGAGATGCTGGAAGAGAAGACTAGAAAGGGAGACAGAGACCAGCCCCCGAAACTGATCCTGATTGATTGGATTGAGGTTTCATGAGCAAGTATGATGTGATCTGAGTGGCCCACAAGTGCAGGGCTCACTCACAAAAGCAAGCAAGCTCTGGGCAGCATCATTAAGAGCATCCTGCATACGATGGGTTTTATCATTCAGGAAGGATGAAAGATTAATCCAGTGACTTCCAAGAGTGGTCAGTGGGCTCCGGCACCATGTGGGGGACACTGGAGGAGGCGGGAGTGACAAGGGACAATGGGTTGAAGGGGAGGGGTACAAGCAGCAGTGGGGGGGGTACACAAGAGGCAGAAGCTGCTGGAAGGATTGGGGCTTTGGCTGTAACTAGCTGGATAATGAATTGAAGTGGTAGTGTTCCTCACCAAGGAGGCTGAGGAGGGCCAACGGTGGGTAGAAGGAAATGGAGGAGAAGAGAAAAAGGAATTTGTTTTTGATTATTTGAATTTGATTTCACTTCATTGGTGTTTGGGGAGAGTGTCTCACATATCCCAGGATATCCTTGAACTCAGAAAATAGCAGCAGATGACCTTGAGTTCCTGATCTTCCTGCCTCCACCTTCCAAATTTGGGATAACAGATGTGAGTCACCACACCTGGATATATTGAACTTGATATATTGACACTCGAGCCTCTATGATATTGTTCCTTTTTTTAAATTGCATTTAGCTATTCAGCAGCCAGCTGGATTGCTGGGACTGGAGTCTAGACCCAGATTCTACGACTGAGACATAAATTTGGGTATTATCAATCAGCATATAGGTGGCAGATTAAGCAGGTTGCCAAGTACAAATGCTTGGAGAGCAGATGAGGTTGTGATGGGACAGGGACAGCTGGTGAAGGATTACATCTCCTCCCCAAATTGCCCCCCAAAAGGGAAAAAGGTGTAGCCACCAGATGTTAGCAACATTGATTGTGTTCTATCACAATTTAAAGTAGATTGCTTTTATTGATCTGGAAAAGATTAGCTGTGAGCGCTTTGTTATAGTCCCATTGATGGTATGGTAGGAGCCCCATTCCCTCTAACTGGAATTCTTGTCCAGACAAATGTTTGTTGAGGTCAACACTTCCTCTTTTCCCACTGTAAAATACACACAATGCAAATTTACCATTTTAGTCAGTTTTAAGTGTACAAATCAGCAGTGCTAAGAGCATACACGTGGGGCAGTAGAGATGGCTTAGTGGTTAAGCGCTTGCCTGTGAAGCCTAAAGACCCTGGTTCAAGGCTCGATTCCCCAGGACCCACGTTAGCCAGATACAGGAGGTGCACGCATCTGGAGTTCGTTTGCAGTGGCTGGAGGCCCTAGTGTGCCCATTCTCTCTCTCTCTCTCTCTTTCTCGCTCTCTCTCTCTGCCTTTCTCTCTGTGTCTGTTGTTCTCAAATAAATAAATAAATAATGAACAAAAAAAGATTTAAAAAAAGAGCAGACACGTTGTGCCACCTCCACAACCATCCATCTCCATGAACTGCTCTCCACTTTACAACGTTAAAGCTTGATGCCTCAGAAGTTTCTTATCACAGCGGGAGCTGTGCAGAGAGGCACCGCTGTCAAAGTTGTTGAGAATAAGTGAGTGCTGTGTGCTCAACCTCAAATGGTACATCTAACCTACCCTTGCTTCCCTCCAAGGTTCAGGGAGCCTTGAAGAAGAGGCAGAAAGAACATAAGAGCATGAGGCTGGGTAGGAGAACCAGTACGTGCATGAGCTCCAGCAGCTGTGCTTTATTGCACAAGACTGCACCTGTCAACAAACACTTCATGGGCTGCAGAGATGGCTTCGTGGCTAAGGTGCTTGCCTGTGAAGCCTAAGGACCCATGTCCAACTCTCCAGATCCCACATAAGCCAGATGCGCAAAGATTAGGTACGTGCAAGGTCACACATGCCCACTAGATGGTGCAAGCGTCCGGAGTTTGATTTTAGTGGCTGAGGCCCTGGTGCACCAATTCCCTCTCCTCCCCCCACCACCAACCTCACTCTAAAAATTTTAAAAACAGGGCTGGAGAGATGGCTTAGCGGTTAAGCGCTTGCCTGTGAAGCCTAAGGACCCCGGTTCGAGGCTCGGTTCCCCAGGTCCCACGTTAGCCAGATGCACAAGGGGGCGCACGTGTCTGGAGTTCGTTTGCAGAGGCTGGAAGCCCTGGCGTGCCTGTTCTCTCTCTCTCTCCCTCTATCTGTCTTTCTCTCTGTGTCTGTCGCTCTCAAATAAATAAATAAATTTTTAAAAAATTAAAAATAAAACAAAAAAAATTTAAAAACAAAAAATACTTCACCATGGATTGGGGAAGGTTACGTGAGACTACAGACCTCGCCCTCTAACTAATGGTTGCTGGAAGAGGGGGAATCAAGTTCAAGTTCATCAGTGGTACAGCAACTGGAAAGTTGCCCATTCCCCCTAAGAAACTTTCTCCATGTGGTCATGCGAGAAAGTCTATCTAACAAGTCAGGTGTGGTGACTGCCTCTAATCCCAGCACTAGGGAGGCTGAGGTAGGAGCTCAAGGCCCGTCTCAGACTACATAGTGAGTTCCAGGTCAGCCTGGGCTAGGGTGAGATCCTACCTGGAAAAACTAAAAAGAAAAAAGAAACTCAATGGGTGGGATGGAGGAGGGTGAAAGTAAGATAGGGACTAATGGGAAAGATGAAGGGTGTTCATAGGAAGGGAAGGAAATAAGAGAGAGTACTTGGCAAGAATAAGATCAAAATACATTATATACATGTCTGAAAAATGTCTAAAAGTAAAATAAATTTAAAACCTGCTGTGCTCATTAAATAACTCTCCATTCTTATCTCCCTATGGAGAGATATCAGTCTATGTACTCGCTCTGTCAATTCCTGAAAACGAAGAAAAGTTTCTTTAGCATGTAAGTGGAATTATGTGATGCTTGTCCTTTATCTCCTGCCTGGCTTATTTCATTCATCTTTAAGGTTTGTCCACCTGGTCTTAATTTGTTCAGGCTTCTATAACAAAATGCTAAAATACCATAGGCAACGTATCATATAAATAACAGACATTTTTCTCGTAGTTCTAGAGGCTGGTAAACTAAACACCAAGACACTGGTAGATATGATGTCTGGAGAAGGCCCACTTCCTGGTTGATAGACAGCACCTTCGAGTTATATGTCTCCATGATGGGAGGCATAAGGATCTCTTGATCGTCTTTTATAAGATCACTAATCTCATACATGAGGCCTTGTCCTCATAACCTAGTCACCTCCCAAAGACCCTACTTTCTCATGCTAACAGATTAAGGAAGGATTTCAATAAGAATTTTGAGCCGGGTGTGGTGGTGCACGCCTTTAATCCCAGCACTCGGGAGGCAGAGGTAGGAGGATTGCTGTGAGTTCGAGGCCACCCTGAGACTCCATAGTGAATTCCAGGTCAGCCTGGGCTAGAGTGAGACCCTACCTCAAAAACCAAAAAAAAAAAAAAAAAAAAAAAGAATTTTGAGGGGTTATACACACTCAAATCACAACTCACAAGTGTTCCATTTTCTCTTCATTCTAGCCAGCATATACCCTGCTCTGCTTTTGTTTGGTTTTCTAATAGTCATCCTAACGAATGAAATGACATTGCTGTATTGCTGTGGGTTTGATTTGCATTTCCCACTGATTTATGATGTCAAAGACACTCTGACACATTCTAAGGACTGTGGAGATGACTCAGTAGATAAAGTGGTTGATGCTTAGCCCTGAGTACCCTAGTTCGATGCTCAGATCTCCTGTAAAAAGCCATGAGCCATGGCAGACTACCTTAATACTGGCATTCTCACGGAATAGGAAGAACAGAAAAATTCCCCTAAAATCTCCCAGAAAGTACAGCCAAAAGAATAATAGAGCAAGATTGAGAGAAACTCTTCCTGAAATGAGAAGTGTAGAGGACAAAGCTGAAAGTTGTCCTCTGATTTTTACACACACACACACACACACACACACACACACACACACACACGCACTCACACACCAAAACTTAAATATCCTAGCTATATTCAGGTCTGTTTCTCTTCCTCCTCCTCCTTCTCCTCAGGTAACAGGTAACTACAGTTGCGTGCAAATTATATCAAAGTAAAATCTCTCTTCTCAACTTTTTCAAGTATTTCTGAGAATATTTTCTAATTACTTAGGAATGTTACTATACTTTCATAATTTTTACTGTTAACACTGGCTCATCAGGGTTACTATGAAGTTTATCTAAATGTAGAGAGAGCAGCAGTTTCGTGTGAGGATTTCGCACATGATTGAAATTTAAGAAACCCACATTTCTTTCTGGAAGTACAAATACGCCAAAGCAAAGGATGAAGTTTGAAGGGGCTTGATATTTCTATATCTGAAGGTTGAGATGCAGAATTCCAAAGGAAGAGACATTTTGTTACTTATACCATCTATTCTGCCAGCAAAAATTCATGAATGAAGAGAGGTAACATAATTTTGGGAATGGCATTAAGTAAAATGAGTTGGAAATTATTAGATTTTGGAGTAAAGCTTAATTTAATCATGAAACAAACCCTACCAGCTGTATTTTCCAGTTTTGATCTCAGGCTTCCCCGATTCCAGAACCAAAAGACAAGTATTCTGGTTATTTGAAAGATTTTCAGATTGTGGTATCCTGTTACAACAGCCTGAAGAGATTAAGGCAACTTGATATAACAGATGAATTTTAGCACCAATAGATCATCATAGTTCACTTGAAACAAGATGAATAAGATGGAATACTTGCCAAACACGTATTTGGACATGATGTATTTCTTGGAAACTTACAGCTAGAGTGAATCTACGTCATGAGCATAAAGGCATTTTTGGGACATCATCATGTAAGATGGAAGGAAAAAATATCTTCACTTTAAAAGTTGAGTTTATTTCTACCAAATGCAAAGCCCAATCTTTAGAGTAATTAAGACCTGAAATTTCTTCAATCAACACTTAAATGTTTCCTCAGTCTATATTCAACAATACTTACGAGATAATAGGCAATACAGTAGGTAAATAAACACCAGCTTAGAAAATCCATGTACAGGAAGAAAACCCAAGGCTGTGAAGACATCCCCTCTAAGTGGCTTGCCAAGACTGATTTTTTTCTGGGACTGAACCCAATGCCAAAAGAAGCGTCTGCAGTACACCCGTTAACATCATCAGTCCCTCTACCCTGCAGATAACTTTCATCACGTGCTACCCTAACCACAAAATGTTGAACTTTGGACCTGACAGAAACATAAGTTTATCATATATGTATCATAGAAGAGAAACCATAAGATATCAGAGGCCATGCTGGGAGGCTAGGCTCAGTGTGTGCAGTGTGCAAAGGTGCCCAGGCAAATGGCAGAGGGAGAGGTCTGCAGACTGGAATCTCACTGGCTTTTGCTGACCAAACCTTGGGTCCTGGTGCAGAGCCGCATCCAAATAGGAGCCCTTCCTTCTGCTCACCACACTACACCACGTAAGGCCGCCTCCACTCGGAGGAGCACGGCTCCTGATGTGCACAAGCCCGTGGCACTGGCTACCTCAGGTCCTGAGGTGGTGCTCCCACCCAGACATCTGATCTCAGTGAAGGAAGGTAAAGGAATCTAGAGAAGCTGAGGGGCACAGCATGTGTCCTGGTTACAGCCTGAGAACACAGCTTACTCAGGCAGTTTAGCTCAAAGGCACCCAGGCCTTCTAATTCCACCTCCTTTTGTCTAAATTAGCTCAAGTTTAGCTTCTATTATTTGTAACCTAAGTATTCCAGACAAATGTGAGCTTCCTTCCTTTCTTCCTTCCTTCCTTTCTTTCTCTTTGTTTTCTTGAGGTAGGGTCTCACTCTAGCCCAAGCGGACCTGGAATTCCCTATGTAGTCTCAGGGTAGCCTTGAACTCATGGCCATACCCCTACCTCTGTCTCCCAAGTGCTGTGATTAAAGGTCTGTGCCATCACGCCCCGTGAATGTGAGGGTTTTTAATCATGGAGATGTGCTTGATATGGTTATTATATCATATCATATATGCATATATATGCAGTGTATTGGAGAGTTTATTTTTAAAAAGTATTTGTATTTATTGATTTGCAAGAAGAGAGAGAAAGGAAGAGAGAATATGGACATGCCAGGGGACATCTTGCCACTGCAAACAAACTCTAGACACATGTGCTACTTTGTGCATCTGCCTTTACATGGGTACTGGGGAATTAAACCCATGCCATCAGGCTTTGCAAGAAGGTGCCTTTAACCACCAAGCCACCTCTCCAGCCATACTGGAGTGTTTTTAAAAACAATCCAGGATTAGTAGGTCCATGGTCATGGTGTTAATGGAAGTGGGGAGGTCAATGGAACAAAGTGTAAAGCGGAAGTGCCTTACCGCCACGTGTATCCTTGAAAAAAGGGAGAGAACTCATGGGTGCTAAGCTATTGTTGAATAGGAACAAGAAGGTCTGGGTGCTAGCACACAGCAGAGTGACTATAGATCACCAGCTGTAGGTTTCAAAAGCCATCAAGAAATGATGTTTGAGCCGGGCATGGTGGTGCATGCCTTTAATCCCAGTACTTGGGTGGCAGAGGTAGGAGGATCGCCATGAGTTCGAGGCCACCCTGAGAATACAGTGGGAATTCCAGGTCAGCCTGGGCTAGAGTGAGACCCTACCTCAAAAAAACAAAAACAAAAACAAATAAAAGAGAAAGAAATGATGTTTGAGGAGATAGATATGTTTAATGTGATTTAAACATTATGCCATATATGTTTGTATCAAAACATAGGATGGGCATACCATAGATATGTTTGATTTTAACATTTTTACATATCAACTGGAAATAAGTTCAAATTTTAAAAAAAGAAAGTAATTTATTGTCAGCTCTAGCACATATTGGGAATGAGTTGACTATTTTTCAAAACTCGCTAAGCTGCATGACAGTACAAGTAGGTATGTGACTGGTTCAAACTATATTAGCCACTGCAACTGCATGTTAGGAGCAAGGACTGACACAGTTTCCTAGTCTGCCAAAATATTGAAAACTTTATCAAATGATTACTTTAATTATCACCTTTGTGCGTGTGTGCGTGCTGGTGTCTGAGTGTGCTGGCGTGAGTGAGAATGCGTTTGTCGAGGTCAGAGGTGACCCTGAAGGTCAGTCCTCACCTTCCACCTTGTTTGAGACAGGGTCAACCTCCAGTGGATCAGGCTGCCTGACCCACCAGCTCCCAGGATTCTCTTGACTCCACCTCTCATCTTGCCCTAGGAGGTTACTCCCTACTGTGTCTAGCTTCTAGGTGGTTCTGGGGATCCAAACTCATGTCATCACGTTAGCGCAACAGGCGCTTTCACCCACTGAGGCATCTCTTCAGCTCATCAATTCTGTAAATGTTTAGTTCTGAATGATGACTCAAGTGCAATAATTGTCTCCAGCTGTGAACTAACTTTTTGTTTAAAATGTGCTATCAATCATTAACTTACCAGAATTTGTTGCAAGAGTCTCAAAGTGAAACTGTAAACACATTTTCTTTGTTTGTAAACGTAGTAATAATGCCATGCATTCTATTACCAGAGAAAAATGATGAGTATTGCAAAACCACTTGGCATAGATGATAAAAAAAAATTTCTTCATTAAAAAATGTCTTTGAACCAGGTGTGGTGGCACATGTCTTTAATTCCAGCACTTGGGAGACAGAGGTAGGAGGATTATTGTGAGTTCAAGGCCACCCTGAGACTACCAAATGAATTCCAGGTCTGGGCTAGAGTGAAACCCTACCTCAAAAAACAAACAAAAAATAGTTTGAGCCAGGCATGGCGGCATACATCTTTAATCTCAGCACTCAGGAGACAGACATAAAGCGATCACTGTGAGCTCAAGGCCAGCCTGAGATAACATGATGAATTCCAGGTCAGCCTGGACTACAGCGTGACCCTGTCTCAAAACAACAACAAAATAAAGGACTAGAGAGATGGTTTAGTGGTTAAAGCATTTGCCCTGCAAAGCATAAGGACCCAGGTTCAATTCCCTAGTACCCCCATAAGCCAGACGCACAAGGTGGAGTTTGTTTGCAGTGGCTATGGAGGCCCTGGCACGCCCACTCATTCTCTCTCTCTCTATGTACGTCTTTCTTTTTCTCTCTCTCTATCTCAAAAAAATAAATAATTTTTTTTTAAAAAGTCTTTAAAGCCAGATGTAGTGGCACATAGATTTAATCCCAGCATTTGGGAGGTTGAGGTAGGAAGATCTCCATGAGTTCAAGGCCAAACTTGTGCTAAAGTGTAAATTACAGGTCAACCTAGGCTAGAGTGATACCATGCCTCAATTTTTTTTAAAAAAACATGTCTTTGGAGAAACAACAAATATTTTTATGGATTTATAACCATATTATTACATTTAGATGTGTATTTTTCTAAGAATAACTATACAAAATAAAAAGTAATTGCTGAATTATCAAACAAAGCAATGACAAAGCACATAAAAACTGTTTATGGGCTGGAGAGATGGCAGTTAAGCACTTGCGTGTGAAGCCTAAGGACCCCAGTTCAAGCCTCGATTCCCTGGGACCCACATTAGCCAGATGCAAAAGGGGGCGCACACATCTGGAGTTCATTTGCATTGACTGGACGCCCTGGCGCGTCCATTCTCTCTCTCTCTCTCTCTCTCTCTCTCTGTTACTCTCAAATAAATACATAAAAATGAACAAAAAAATTCTTTATGGACATGAGGCAAATACAATCCCAGAATGTCACATCTACCTAAAACACCTATAATTTAGTTTCATTGTTTAATCAGTCTATCTGTTCTGTGCAGCTTAGTGCTAGTCCATCATGCTTGGGTTTGGCCAGTCATTGAGACAAAGGTGGCACGTCTGTTTTCTGCTTTGCCTTGATGAGAATATAAAAGAGGTTTATACCCTGTCATTAACTGTCATGAAAAAGAAATTAATGACCCACATGATAAAACTGAAAGACTCCATAGGATTGTGGAAAACTTAGCCCTATCAGCAGAGAAACATAACATATTTTACTAATTGAATCGTCCCTTAAGAATTTTACAAATCAGCTGGCGTTAATGTAATCTTGCCTAGAAGATTTTCCGACTTTCAGGTTTTTGTTTTTGGTAGTTTAACATGCAAATATAAAATCTAGCTTATGAAACTGCATTTAGAAAAAAAATATGCACCTAAACATTTCCATGAGCTTTTTTCATGTTTAAGGAGAAGAGACACTTACTTTGATGTCTAAACAATCTTGGACTATCTCCCCCTCTGAAATTTCCATAGCTGTTCTAAGCAGTCCTACGGGGGAAGAGGTGTCAGGTGGGAATGTATGGAGCCCAGCATTTAACCACCAGGTGCACATGTGTTCATCAGAAGACCCCTTTCAGCAAAGCCTGGACATTTACAACTATCTACCATAAGAGAGCGGATAACCCAACTGTTGCATCATCAGCTCTCTTACAGCAATGAGAACAAGCCTTAACCTACAAAATATGGAAACTTCTCTCAGACACGATGTTGAGCCAAAGAAGCATGCACAATGCATTCGGAGCCTGCGGTCATTCACATGGTCAAGTATGGGCAGAATTCACTGTGTGTTGGAAATCCCAACAGGGGTTACTCTTGGGGGGGGGGGCATTGTGGCTGAAAAGGCACATGGAGTATTTCTGGGTGTGCTAACCACATTTTGCATCCTTGAACTGGGTGTCTTTTACATGGGCATGTTCAGTTTGTGGTAATTTGTGACCTTACAAGTTATGCGCTTAACTGGGTGCATGTTAAATTTCAACAATAATGGTGCTTCAACTGCAGGAGAAGGTAGACATCCCAAATGACGGTGGCTGAGTAGGCTGAGCTTCAGATGGTGGGAGAAGTCTGCACAAAGAGGTGCTCTGGACACCATAGAAAAAGGACATTTCAGACTGGAGAGATGGCTGCGAGGTTAAGGCAAATCCTAAGGACCTATGTTAGACTCTCCAGATCCCACGTAATCCAGGCACACAAAGGTGAGGCAAGTGCAAGGTTGCCCACTAGGTGGTGCAAGTGTCTGGAGTTCCATTTCAGTGGCTGAGGCCCTGGAGTGTCAATTCTCAATCTCAATCTCTCTCTCTCTCTCCCCCTCTCTCTCTCTCGCTCTCGCTCTCGCTCTCGCTCTCGCTCTCTCTCTCTCCAGGAAAAGAAAAAGGTCATTTCAAGGGAGAAGGGGAAGAGGAGGACGTGGTGGTGGTCAGTAGTAACAAATGGACTGAAACTGGTTGGATGGTTGACTGCTGAGGGAATAGTCTTAACAGGTGGCAGAAACCAGACAGCAAAGGCTCAAAGGATGAGTGAGGGCTATCTCAGCTCTTCTCGCAGCTAGTTTGACTGAGGAGGGGCCCGTGGGGGGCAGTAGCTAGAAGGCAGGTCACAGAGGTCTTTGTTTCCCTTTTTAAGACAGGAGAGACTGACTGTTAGTATGTGGGAAATCTGGTTGAAAGAGAGATGCTAGACTTCTGGTGGAGGGGGGGCGGCTGATGGGTCCCAGGGAAGGGGAGGGGGAGGAATTCCCCTTGGGCAGGGGAACAACGGGGCAACTTGCATTCCAGGGACTCTGTGGGACGGGGGCTGTCTGGGTGTGGATGTGGCTTCACTTAGCTGACAGAGGCAACTCTGCGGGCTCCTGTCTCAAAAGTGAGGTCAACAGGCGCAGTAAGAGAGAGACTGTGAAAATATGATGTGAATTATAAATTGGTCTCAAATGAGACTTTGTTTCACCTTTCTTTTCAGGCACAATGTTTGCTCAGACATCTGCAACAATTGAATAACTTATATACAATGTGTGAACATCTGAGGGGCAAATAACTCACAGTCTACCACTGTCCTTCCTTAACACACACACACCATCTCATTCATGTTAATTTTTTGGCAAATTACAGAGAAAAGTTGAAGTTATTCAGTTCAAGCTAGTCCCTCTCAGAGGTCTTCTAGCCCTTGGGAAAGCGAGGTCCAGCTGTGGGTTGGCTTCCTCTCTGATGCCCTTCACAGACCCCTGGAGTGGGTCTCCCTGTGGTCTTTCACCCCTGGACACCCAGCCCTGGTCATCTTTCTAGAGTTGGCTCAACTTTAAAAAAGAAAAAATTATTTCTTTATTCATTTATTTGAGAGAGAAAGGAAGAGAGAGAGAGAATGGGCATGCCAGGGCCTCTAGCCACTGCAAACGAACTCCAGACACTTATGCCACCTTGTGTATCTGGCTTATGTGGATTCTGGGGAACAGAACCTGGATCCTTAGGTTTTGCAGGCAAGCCCTTTAACTGCTAAGCCATTCCTCCAGCCCGGTTCAACTTTTATTTCAGTTATGCTATTGGAAGGCTTCCACTGGCACCTGAGAACACGAGACATCTGGAAATGTGTTTGTGTGAACTACCTTGACCTTTGCAAAGTCCTCATGGACTTCAGGAGGTGGGAAGGTGGAGAACACATATCCCAGCAGGAAGACCTCTGCTTTGGCAGAAGAAAGCTAAACCAGATTATCAAAAAGGGAGAGGCAGCTTGTTATCCCAGGGGCATTTTATTTACTCATTTCCAAAACTATTGAGAGTTTTGCTGACTTGACATTCTGAAAAGACACAGAGCCTGGGGGATTTACATTTTCTGGGTATTGAGCGCATAACACAGAACTTGCCAGATAAGAATTACAGGGGCGAGTGGAGGAGTGGGTCATGGCAGACTATCAGGCTGTCTGTTATCACCTGAGCCACGGCGGGGGTTTGAGCAGCTGAGACAAAGCCAGCAGTGGTAGCTGCATTCCTAGGACCAGACCACCAGAATCCTAAACTCAGCTGTGTTGTGTGTGGGAGTCACATTCCAAAAGGCTCTGGCCAGAAGCTGGTGACACAATCAAGTGACACATTTAAAAGATCAGAGAAACACACACATTCTGGTGAGATAGATAGATAGATAGATAGATAGATAGATAGATAGATAGATAGATAGATAGATAGATAGATAGAGATAGATAGATAGATAGATAGATAGATAGAAAGAATGAGAATGAATCAGGGCATTAGACGAAGAGCAAGTTTTCTCCATTTAAATCAAAGAGATAAATAAGGTAATAATCCCCGCGTGGAGGGTGTGCGCACTTCCTTAGGAGGCAGAGATAAATGCCCTGGGGAATTTGTGTTTAAGGGGTGGAGAGTGACATGCCTACAGACCCTGGACTTGCGGGTGCCAAGATGACGTACAACATCAACATCGGGGTGGAGTTGACCTACTGGAGCAGTCTCCCTACAAGGCAAGTGACCAGGAGGCGCCCCCGTCCCTTTCACCCACTAAATGACAAAAATCAAACAATGACCACAATTGCTGCCTGTTTTTCAGAAACCAGTTGACCTTGAATATGGGGACAGCAGAAGGAAAATGGAAACTACTGAGGCAGCATTCTGTGAAGAGGTGGGAGCAGCCTGGGAAAGGATTTCCATGGTTCCTGCCTACTCAGCTGACAAAAAAAAAAAAAAAAAAAAGCCCGCGATCTGTGGTGGCATTCCTTCCCCAAAACGTGTCAGCGGGAGAAAAGCCTCTCTAGAGAGAGCTGGCTCTGCACAGCGCCGGAGACCTCCCTCCTCCGTGACCCACAGTGGCTCAGGCTCACCACCTGAGCCCGGGTCATAGAGCAGCCTTCATTCCCAGCATGGGCCATTTCAGCCAATGAAAAAACAGCCATGAAACCACTAGGATGGGCTCCGAGTAGAGCCCCCCACCCCCAGCCATTATCCCAACAGCATCCATGAATAGCATATAAGAGGTTTTTGTCCCTGCAGGTTAAGCCAATTTAGAGTCTCTTCACTCCTCTGTGAAGTTAAAATATTTTTTAGATATATCTTTTTTTAAAAATTTTATTTATTTATTTGACAGCAACAGACAGAGAAAGAGGCAGATAGAGAGAAACAATGGGCGCGCCAGGGCCTCCAGCCACTGCAAATGAACTCCAGATGCGGGCGCCCCCTTGTGCATCTGGCTAACGTGGGTCCTGGGGAGTCGAGCCTGGAACTGGGGTCCTTAGGCTTCACAGGCAAGCGCTTCACGGCGAAGCCATCTCTCCAGCCCAGTTAAAATATTTTTTAAAGTGTTTTTCTTAGCCAGGGGTGGTGACGCACACCTTTAATCCTAGCACTTGGGAGGCAGAGGTAGGAGGATCACTATGAGTTAGAGGCTGTCCTGAGATTAAATAGTGAATTCCAGGTCAGCCTGGGCTAGAGTGAGACCCTACTTCAAAAAAAGAAAGAACAAAAAAAAAAGTGCTGGTCTTGCACTGGGCTGTAGTTCAGTTGGCAGAGTGCCTGCCTTGCATGTTCAAAGCTCCAGTCCAATCCCTGGCACCGCATAAAATGGGTGTGTAGTGGCACCTAGAACCCCAGCATTGGTAAACTAGAGACAGGAGGATCCTAAATTCAAGATCATCCTCAGCTACTTAGTGAGTTCTAGGCAAGCCTGGGCTATGTGGTGAAACCCTGTTTCAAACAAAACAAACAAATAACGCCAAAGGAACGTTCTTGATACCACTGGATGTTTGTCTTAAAATAATGAGAGAAAAATGCCATAAATAAATGCTCCTCAAGGAAGTTCATGAAAGGCCTTTTTTAAACAATAGAATATGTGTGTTGGAGAGATGGCTTAGGGGTTAAGCGCTTGCCTGTGAAGCCTAAAAGGACCCGGGTTCGAGGCTCAATTTCTCAGGACCCACTTAAGCCAGATGCACAAGGGGGCGCAAACATCTGGAGTTCGTTTGCAGTGGCTGGAGGCCCTGGTGCACCCATTCTCTCTCTCTGCCTCTTTCTCTGTCTGTCTGTCTGTCTCAAATAAATAAATAAAAATAAACAATAAAATAGAATATGCTTCTTTAGTTTTCTCTCAAGTGCTATTGGAATTGTTAGATGCTATTTAGAGAAGAGTGGGTCTATAATCCCTCAATATTGAAGGCAACATTGCCTTTTGGCCATAGCAGGTCAGCTCTGGTTTCACAACAATGTCAAAACAAGTAAACCTGCTGTAAGAATGACCCTTGGCTTTCACCGCTAGCAATGCAGTTCAAGTGCACGGCAAAGGGGCCCAAGCTGAGGAAACATCCCAGCAGGGCTGCTATGAACTTTTCCCGGAGCCTTAGGCATTTCCTGTGTAGGATATTAGGTCAGGACTTTTAAAACAGTAACTTACTTTTTTGAAAAAAAAAAAAATACATGTGTATTTGGGAGGGAGGGAAGTAGGAAGGAAGGGAACCAGATAGATAGATAGATAGATAGATAGATAGATAGATAGATAGATAGATAGATAGATGGTGAGCATGGGCTTGCCAGGGCCTCCTGCCACTGAAAATGAAATCCAGATGCATGCATCACTTTTGTGTCTGGTCTTATGTGGGTACTGGGGACTTGAACCCTGTCTGGTAGGCTTCAAGTGTCTTTAACCACCATCTCTCTCCATCCTTGCTGTGACCTGTAAGCCTCGTTTTCACACAGAGCAAGCTTCTGTCTGTGCAGCCTCCCATCATTTTGCCTTCCTTTTTTTAAATGTATTTTCTATATCTGTGAAAGATCTCACTGTATTTTTTTTAAATATTTTTTGTTCATTTTTTATTTATTTATTTGAGAGCGACAGACACAGATAGAAAGACAGATAGAGGGAGAGGGAGAGAATGGGCGCGCCAGGGCTTCCAGCCTCTGCAAACGAACTCCAGACGCGTGCGCCCCCTTGTGCATCTGGCTAACGTGGGACCTGGGGAACCGAGCCTCGAACCGGGGTCCATAGGCTTCACAGGTGAGCGCTTAACCGCTAAGCCATCTCTCCAGCCCGATCTCACTGTATTTTAATGATTTTAAGTTAACACACTTTTGTGTGAGAGAGAGTCTTGTTACGTAGCCCTAATTGGCTTCAAACTCACGATGCTCCCCTTGAATGTGCAGCAAACCTCCTACCTTAGAGCCTTCCAAGTGCTGGGATTACAGACATGCGCCTCTACACTTGGCTCAAGTTGACCTACTTAAAAACATTCTTTATTTATTTATTTGAAAGAGAGAGTCAGATAGAAAGAGTGGGCATACCAGGGTGCCTAGCCACTACAAATGAACTCCGATACTTGCGTCACCTTGTGCATGTGGCTTTAGGTGGGTACTGAAGAAATTGAACCTGGGTCCTTTGGCTTTGCTAGCAAGTACCTTGACCACTAAGCCATCTCTCCAGTCACAAATATTTTAGTTTTATTTATTAGACAGAGAGAGAGAGAGAGAAAGAGCATGCCAGGGCCTCCAGCCACTGCAAGTGAACTCCAGACGCAGGTGCCACGTTGTGCATCTGGCTTATGTGGGTTCTGGGTAATTGAACCTGGGTTCTTAGGCTTCACAGGCAAACACCTTAACTGCTAAACCATCTCTCCAGCCTGTGACCTGCTTATTTATTTATTTATTTATTTTTGGTGCTGAGGGCCAAACCTGCTCATCCACTGAGCTAAATCTCCAACCCCTGATTTTTTATTTTAAAAATATTTTTATTTATATATCAGAGAGAGAGAGAGAGAGAGAGAGAGAGACTGATCAAAAGAGGCAGACAGACAGAGAACAAGCAAAGGCACACCAGGGCCTCCTGCTACTGCACACGAACTCCAGATGTACGAATTGAATCAGGGCTGTCAGGCTTTGCAAGCAAGCGCTGAGCCATCTCTCTAGAGCTGACCTACTTTTTATGCTTAGCTGAATCTTGAATAATAACCTAGACAACGACAGGTTTGTACTTTTCTTTCCAGAATTTTTCAGGACATAGAACTTTACTAGTACATTTCTCAGGTGCCTCTTAAAGTCTTCACCGAGCTCACCAAGACACACCATACTCTGGAAGATACTTCCTGCATGAACAGATAGATGACACAGGAGTGAATGCTAAGCAGGGGGCTAATGGCTCATTTTCCTGTCCTATGCTACTGATGACTTTCTACATTATGTCGTGATTAAAATCAAGGGTGACACGAGTGAACTGGAGGCCCATCTTCACGCATATGAACACACCTCTGTAAGAAGAGAAATGTCCGTTCAGACATTTACTATTTTCTGTTCAGCTGAAGAAAACACACTCATCTGTTGCCTCATTTCTGTGATCCAGTGACTGCTTCCATTCCTACAAATTCCTTCCCAGCCACAAAAAAAAAATAAAATAAAACTTCACATTTTTGTAGGTTTAAAATGTGCATTAACTCAGGGACTCTAACTCGCCTGTCCTTCACAACTGCCCTTTGGTGAAGTTATTATTTGCATTTTACAAAGAAGGAGCCACTCTCAGTATCAGGTCGATAGCGGGTAGGTAGAAAAGAGGATGCACAAACTGGGGCCTTCTCGCTCTTTCTCACGGGGGGATCACTGAGCAGAGCAGGAAGTACATACACGATCGACTCTTCCTTTGGCCTCTCTCTCTTCCTGGCATATAATGCCGTGAGTCCCTGAAGAAAGTTCCTCGAACCCTCAGGGAATGGCGTGACACTCAGATGTCTACCACCTACCAGCACAACGGCAGGAGTGAGCACGGGCCAGTCCTGGCAGCTCTGGCCTTTCGTTCAAACAGGGAAAGCAGGCAGCTGGGACAGATCGGTTTTCAGAAAGGAAAACTGAGTCATTTGGTTTTTGGTGATTTCCATTCTAACCTCCCTCAGCAGTGATAGACGGCAAATACTCCCAGACCGCTGGGTGATTCATCCGCATATTGGCAGCTTGTCTGGGGTTCCAGTTTAGTTCCAGGAGACCTAATTTTCTATCTCCTCCCATCTCAGAAATCATCACAATAGACTTTAGTTAGCACTATAAGCATCCACAGAGCCGAAAAAATTGGGTTGTTTTTACAGATTTTTGCACTCTTTCTATCCTGAGGACAGGGGTTTTGTTTTGTCTTTGTTTTTTGAGGTAGGGTCTCACTCTGGCTCAGGCTGGCCTGGAATTCACTATGGAGTCTCAGGGTGGCCTCAAACTCTCCGCGGTCCTCCTATCTTTGCCTCCGGAGTGCTGGGATTAAAGGCGTGCGCCACCACGGCCGGCTAGATCAGGGGTTTTGAATAGGGCTTACAGTTACTGTAACCACCACTGCCATGTTTTCTTATGGAGTCAAGGATAGCTTTGAACACATGATTCTTCTGCCTCCATCTTCCATGTGCTGGGATTATGGGTGTGTACTACTATATCTGATTCCCTAAAAAGATTTGTAAAAGATCAATAATCACACTCAAAAGGAAGAGCTCCTTGTGGATTTTGCTGACACTTTTGAGAAAAAGTAAAGGAACCAACAAATAGAGCTGAAGTGAGAAAAGAGATACTAGAAAACCGACAGTGATGCGCCTTAACTACAGGCCCGTCACCCTGCATCCAGCTGGGGTGCTTCCCTAGTTCCGGAGCTGGTGGAAACCTGGCCCTTTGCTTCCTCTCCTGCCTTCCCACAAAGCCTTCATAGCCTGACTTGCCATTTTAACTGAGCACTTTTGCAGAATTGTCTACATGCTGCTGCCCACTTTATAGATTTTCGTTTTCGAGGTAGCGTCTTACTCTAGCCCAGGCTGACCTGGAATTCACTATGTAGCCCCAGGCTGGCCTTGAACTCACAACAATCCTCCTACCTCTGTCTCTAGAGTGCTGGGATTGAAGGCATGTGCCAGGCTGGAGAGATGGCTTAGTGGTTAAGGTGCTTGCCTGTGAAGCCTAAGGACCCATTGTGGTGGTTTGATTCAGGTGCCCCCATAAACTTAGATGTTTTGAATGCTAGGTTCCCAGGTGATGGAAATGTGGGAATTAATGCTTCTTGGACGGAGTATATTGTTGGGGGGGGGTGCTTATGGGTGTTATAGACAGTTTCCCCATGCCAGTGTTTGGCACACTCTCCTGTTGCTATGATCCACCTTATGTTGGCCAGGGGGTGATGTCCATCCTCTGTTCATGTTGTTGTTTTCCTGGCCATCATGGAGCTTTCCCCTGGAGCATGTAAGTCAAAATAAACCTTTTTTTTTTTCTCCCAGAAGCTACTCTTGGTTGAGTGATTTCTACCAGCAATGTGGGCCAAACTGCAACACCCATGTTCAATTCTCTGGATCCCATGTAAGCCAGACATCCGAGGTGATGCAAGTGTACAAGGTTGCACGTGCACACAAGATGACACGTTTGTCTGGAGTTCAGTTGCAGTGGCTAGAGGCCTTGTCATGACAATTTTCTCTCTCATAAAAAAAAATTACAAAAAAAAAGATGTGTGCCATCACACCTGGCCCACTTTATAGAATTGCTGTCATGTCATGTTACTTAGTATCCCTCTCCTGATTAGATTATAAATTTCATTTGATATTATTTTAGTGACGCTTGTATCTTATTTTCCATTCAGAGCCAATTTCTGAAGATATCCACAGCAGCTTTGGCATGATGGCACAATACATTGGCGTCAGAGCGGCCCACCCTTTAAGGGATCATTGGCAGAATTTCTCTGGCTTCCGCTCCCCTTTGCCCTTCAGCAGGGTTGCTTCCTCTGTGTAAACCATCTGCCAGGCTTGCATCCTCTCCAAGAGAACTAAATCATCCAGATGCTAACTGCTAAATCTCTTGTTAGCTTAGGGGAACGTCTGGTTATGTTTGCAATGGCCCAACCTTGTCTTTATTTATTTTTAAAAATATTTTATTATTTTAATTAGTTATTTGAGAGGGACAGAGAAGCGGAGAGAAAGAGAGAAAATGGGCACCCCAGGGCCTGCAGCTGCTGCAAACAAACTCCAGATGCATGCTCCACCTTGTGCATCTAGCTTATGTGAGTCCAGGGGAATTGGACCTGGGACCCTTGGCTTTGTAGGCAAGATCCTTAACCACTAAGCTATCTCTCCAACCCCAACTTTGTCTTTAGTTCTGTACATCAGCTAATACAAAATATGTAACTGAGAGGAGATTTAACTTGCAGAAAAGTAGTATGCCAGCTTTTAGAAAACATAAAATGTGACATCAGGAGGTTGATGTCCATTCAGTGGTTCCTTGAAATAAAGAAACACATTCTTCTCTCTCAAAAAAAAAATAAATAAAAATTAAAACAAAAAAAGAAATTGACTCTTCAAATGTTGAAGGCCAAGAGCGAGCCTGCCGTTCTCACTGTTGCTGAAGCCCCCAGACAAGCACTTATCAGTTGTTTTCATTTTCACTATTTTTAAAAATGTCTTTATTGACAGCTTCCATAAATATAAACAATATAACATGATCATACTCCCCTCCCAACACTCTCCCTTTTTCCTCCCTCAAATCTCTGCTCCATTGAATCTCTTTTTCTTTCCAGTTAGTCTCTTTTATTTTGATGCCATCCTTTTTTTCCTTCCACTACGCAGGTGTTATATATAGCCCCAGCCATGGTGAGGTCATAAATATCACGGCCACTTTGTGTTTAGAAGACAGCATTGTAAGCACGCCTCCCCTTTGTTTGACTCTAAAATTCTTTTCTGTCTGCCACCTATTCCATAATGGTACCTGGCCCTTGGAGGGTGTGATAGAGATGTTTTCTTTAATGCTGAACACTCCACTGTCATTTCTCAGCACTGTGGTAAGTTTTGAATCACCTCAGTAGTCATTGCCATTTGAAAAGAGAAGCTTCCCTAATCAAAGGTAAGAGTAGCAGTAATGTATGCATAAATATAAGTATTTAGAGGATAGTGTGGTGGGTATACTATAATCATTCACCCACACAATAGTAGTAGCTTCCTCCATAGGAATTATGACCTCCTAAATTCCATTAAATTTTCAGTACCAGACATGAATTTCCTCCTATGGAGCGGGCCTCATGTCCAATCAGAGAGCAGTTGGTTTCCCCCGTAACAGACATGTCACCATTGTATCAGTTGGTACATTTGGTCTGGCTGGCCAGCTGGAAAGCTTGTAGGGTCCACTATGCTTATGGTATTTTTATTAAATAGCAAAACAGCTACATGTGAGTGAGTTGGGCAAGGAATCAGCACTATGTGAGTGAAGGACATGAATGAGGGACAAGGAACTTTGATTCCAAAAAGTTCCTTAAACATTTGCTCAAAGGAAGGAATTCTGGGGAAGACCAGTTAAACTCTGTTAATCCAGAACATGCACACACACACACACACACACACACACACACACACACCACTAATGCTATCACTCTAAACCCACCTGCTGCTTTCAATATTTCTGTGGGTAATTTCTTACTTTTAACATCCACTGCTTTCACAGGCAGTTAACACATCTCACGCACGCACACATTGTTCTGGGCCAAAAGAGCAGCCAGGTCACTGGGGAGATAAAGCGAAGAGCACAGCGTAAGGTCACGTTAGCATAGCCAGCATTTCTTGTCAATATTGGTCATCTGTGCTGTTCAGGGTAAAGGCAATCTAAGGCATAGCAAATATGGCTACATTGCTCCAAGCAAGCTGATTACATAATTGGAAGATCAACTTCAAGGCAAGATATAAGACAGATAGCTACGGCAGCAAAAGCATCCGCAGAAAGATTGCCACAGTTCCTTCATTCCCACAGTCCAGACCCTGGGTAACAAACGCCTTGCTCAGCATGGAGCGCTCTAGAACCTTGTTTTGCCACACCTCCCTGTCCTCCATAGAAAAACCCTTTGTGACCCTGAACTCCCCGAGATGGAGCTTTGAGAGCAAGAGCTCCTCCATGCCTCTTAGGACCAATTTATTGACTAAATCTAATTATTTCCTGCCAACCCTCCTCCCCCACCCCCGGAATATTGACCCTTTAAGTGGTAAGCAGCCTGGACCGTATACCACTATCACTGGGTTTCAAAGCATTGACTCCAAGAATTCATTTTAAGCAGGAATAAATGTATCCAAGGAGTATATAAAATTCTTTAGCTCATAAATGCATTTATTAAACAAACTCCAGATTTAAATGTAGCAGCTCAAGACATACTTAACAAAAGAAAATTCTCATGATAGACTAAGGAATCAAGCCCTTGAGAAGGAATTCTTCAGCTCCTGGACATCAAAACCCAGATGCAATCCCAACGCAATTTTTCTGTAAGTGTCATGAGACTTAATCAGCTTCTTATTGATTTATTATTATTATTATTTTAAAACTCTTATTGTATTTTATTTGTTTGAGAGAGAGAGAGAGGCATATATAGAGAAAGACACTGAGAGAGAGAGAGGGAGAATGGATGCAAATAACTCCAGAAGCATGCACCACCTTGTACATCTGGCTTATGTGAGTACTAGGGAACTAGGGAATCAAACCTGGGTCCTTGGGCTTTGCAGACAAGTGCCTTGACCACAGAGCCATCTCTTCAGCCCATTTTTAAACCTTTTATCGAAGCTCCATATATATAGACAACATACCATGATCATAATCTCCTCCCATCACTCCCTTTTTCCATCCTCTCAAATGCCCCTTTCAATTGGCTTTTAAGTATACAGATTCCCAAGCTTGATGACAAAGCAATTCAATGAGAACCTTTGGGGGTGATGTATGTTTACTAAGGTCTCCAAGTACCTCAGGAGCACACACCTGTCTTCCAATGAAGCGCTAGCATTTTCCTCTGGGCTCCCTCATCAATGTTCAGGTAATTCTCACAGCCTTAAGACTACCAGAAACAAGAGTATAATTGGCTTACACTAAGATATATAATATGAATTATTATATCACCAGACATAACACACCATGTAACTCTTGAGAGAGTTTTCATTTAGCGAATCAAATAACTCAGCTCTGAAATCTTTTATGTGACGCTTTTATTTGATTACACACTTATCTATTTTTCAAATTATCTTATTTTTATTTATTTATTTATTTATTTGACAGAGAAATAGGGATATATAGAGAGAGAATGGGCGTGCCAGGGCCTCCAACCACTGTAAATGAATTCCAGAGGCATGCGTCTCCTTATGCAGCTAGCTAGTATGGGTCCTAGGGAATCGAACCAGGGTCATTTGGCTTTGCAGGCAAATGCCTTAACTGCTAAGCCATCCCTCCAGCCCACTTATCTATTTTCAATCAAGGAAAGACTCCACCAACATTAAGAATGTTCTATGAGAACAAAGGCATTTTTTTCCCCTTGCAATCTTAATGACAAGAATTTCCTTACAAAGAATTCTCTTTAATTACAAAAGAGGCTGGGTTAAATCAATAATTTGGTGGACTCAAATGACACAACTCAAGAAAATAGTGTGGCTTTGCCAGCACTGTATTCATTCAGAACCACAGGACTGACTTGATGTGGCGACCTTCCACTGGCCACTCCAGTGAAGGAATCCCATCACACACCTCTCCAGTGATAAGAATTTTCTAGGGCTGTCTGTGTCTCCAGTAGCTATGCAGAATACTGTGAGGAGAATTAGGCACATTCTACATGTGTTTCTCAACTCATAGCCATGTGCCAGCATCACCTGTTAAGCTTTATAAACATGGCACACTGTGGCTCTCTCTTTACCCCTACTCAATTGCACCTTCAGGGGAAGCACCCAACGTAGAACATGTGAAGCCTTGTCTGGTGGTCTTAATGGGAGTCCAGATGTAAAAAATGATGGTCAGTCCTCTAAAGAGCCTTCCCCTTCTGAGAATGCTCTTCTCACAACACTAGCATTGACGTAAACATATCTGTAGCAAGAACACAGTTCAGACAGAACACAATTGTGATAGTCAACATCAAATATGAAACAAGAAAGATATGTGCAGATGAAAAAACAGACACAAAATATCAGAGATTAGGGAAAGCATGGGTAGATTTCTGGGCATTTTCTATTGTATTTTTGTTTTGTTTTTTCGAGGTAGGGTCTCACTCTAGCCCAGGCTGACCTGGAATTCACTAAGTAGTCTCAGGGTGGCCTCGAACTCACAGTGATCCTCCTACCTCTGCCTCCCAGGTGCTGGGAATAAAGATGTGCACCACCACACCCGGCTCCTATTGTATTTTGTTGAAGGGGGAAGTAAGACTGCTTTTAAAATAAATTCTAATTAAAGGCTTATTCTCAGAAAAACTGGCTCTGGCTTAACAGGTATTGCTTTAACTTTTTCACAATTCTGCTGCAAATATTTGAAATCATCTAAAATTATACAAAGAAATTACTGAGAATGAATACAATATGGAGTAAAACTATACAAAATTTATTTTTTTCTTTTTTCTTTAAAATTTTTTTTGTTTATTTTTATTTACTTATTTGAAAGTGACAGAGAAAGAGGCAGGTAGAGAGAGAGAGAATGGGCATGCCAGGGCCTCCAGCCACTGCAAACGAACTCCAGACGTGTGTGCCCCCTTGTGCACCTGGCTAACGTGGGTCCTGGGGAATGGAGTCTTGAACTGGGGTCCTTAGGCTTCACAGGCAAACACTGAACCACTAAGCCATCTCTCCAGCCCTTTTTTTTGATTTTTCATTGTAGGATTCACTCTAGTACAGGTTATCCTGGAATTCACTGTGTAGTCTCAGGGTGGCCTCAAACCCATGGTGATCCTCTTACCTCTGCATTCTGAGTGCTGAGATTAAAGGCGTGCACCACCACACCAGACTAAAATTTAATTATTTTTATTTATTTCTTAGAGAGAGAGAGGAAGAGAGAAAGAGAGTTACAATGGGAGCACCAGGGCCTCTACCCACTGCAAACGAACTCCAGACACATGTGCCACTATGTGCATCTGGTTTACATGGGACCTAGAGAATTGAACCAGGGTCCTTAGGCTTTGCAGGCATGTGCCTTAACCACTAAGACATTTCTCCAGGCCTAAAATTTAATTTTTTGTTTTGTTTGTTTTTTGAGGTAGTGTCTCGCTCTAGCCCAGGCTGACCTGGAATTCACTATGCAGTCTCAGGGTGGTCTTGAACTCACGGCAATCCTCCTACCTCTGCCTCCCAAATGCTGGGATTAAAGGCATGCACCACTACGCCCAGCCCCTAAAATTTAGTTTTTATCTGGAGCTAGAGCAGTAAATAATGAAGACATATATGGTTTCTTGTCCAGCAAAAACAAAAATCTAAACAGATATGCTGTGAACATATATAAACATATATTATAGCCATGTTAAAATTCCAGGTGGTGGGCTGGAGAGATGGCTTAGGGGTTAAGCGCTTGCCTGTGAAGCCTAAGGACCCCGGTTCAAGGCTCGGTTCCCCAGGTCCCACGTTAGCCAGATGCACAAGGGGGCACACGCGTCTGGAGTTCGTTTGCAGTGGCTGGAAGCCCTGACACGCCCATTCTCTCTCTCTCTCTCTCTCTCTCTCTCTCTCTCTGTCTTTCTCTCTGTGTCTGTCGCTCTCAAATAAATAAATAAAAATTAAAAAAAAAAATTCCAGGTGGTCATACGGCAAGTGAAAAAATATATCTGCAAAACACAGCCTGAGAAGTAGAGATTTTTCTGAAGGGTGTTCTGCAGAATGCATTTCTCTTGGCTGTTGCTCTAATGGACTCAATTCAATTCTAAGCAGATTTCTTTAATCCGTTCCTCTAACTGGGTCAGTGCTGTGTGATTCCAAGCATTATTACAGGAGACACATGCATGACAATTATTCCAAGAGCCACCACATCCTTTTTCTGGAAGTCACTTTTCCTTTGTTAGACTTCAGAAAACCCAAATCACATGGTTTGAAAAGACACAGTTACCCTTATTTTAGGGAAGGGGACAAACTGTGGTAGCTGATGGTAAACATACCCAAAATTCCTCTAAGGATTTTTCAAATAGCCTGCTTAGGAAAAATGGTTAATTAGCTTGCTGCATTCCTTATATCAGTTCAAGAAGATTCTGCCAGGAATTTTGGGGACATGGTCACAAAGAGGACTTATGGAGTTGGAGATAAGTGTATTTTAAAATCAGACACATGGCTCAACAGTTAAAGACACCTGGTTATAAAGCCTGATGGCCCAGGTTTGATTCCCCAGTACCTATGTAAAGCCAGATACACAAAGTGGTGTATGCATCTAGAGTTTGCTTGTAGCAGCAGGAGGCACTAATGTGCCTCTCTCTATCTAATAAATATAAAAAATATATTTTAGGGCTGGAGAGATGGCTTAGCGGTTAAACGCTTGCCTGTGAAGCCTAAGGACCCCGGTTTGAGGCATGGTTCCCCAGGTCCCACGTTAGCCAGATGCACAAGGGGGCGCACGCATCTGGAGTTCGTTTGCAGAGGCTGGAAGCCCTGGCGCACCCATTCTCTCTCTCTCCCTCTATCTGTCTTTCTCTCTGTGTCTGTCGCTCTCAAATAAATAAAGTAAAAATTTAAAAAAATATTTAAAAAAATATATTTTAAAAATCAGAAGATCAGAATACAACAATTAATTATGTGGTTACTTCTCTTTTAGTTAATTTTATGTTTTTAAAAAATATTTTATTTTAGAGGCTGGGCATGGTGGTGCATGCCTTTATTTCCAGCACTCAGAAGGCAGAGACAGGAGGATTGCCATGAGTTCAGGGCCACCCTGAGACTATATAGTGAATTCCAGGTCAGCCTGAACTAGAGTGAGACACTACCTTGAAAAAAAAATTATTTATTTATTTATTTGACAGAGAAAGAGTGAGGGAAAGAGAGAGAAAATGGGTGCGCCAGGGCCTCCAGCCACTGCAAACAACCAGACGCATGCACCCCCTTGTGCATCTGGCTAACATGGGTCCTGGGGAATCAAGCCTGGGCCCTTTGGCTTTGCAGGCAAATGCCTTAACCACAAAGCCATCCTCTAACCTCATGTGGTTACTTCTTATTAATGACGTATGTCAACAGGTGGGCCAGTGACAAAAGTTCAAGGCAGCTTTCTCTTGATTTTTCTTTTCTTTTACTTTATTATTTTTTGCAAATCCAGTGCTCCAAACATCATTTGTTTGTTTAATTATATTGGCCAACATTTCTATTATAATATTAAATAACAGCTAGTAGCAATGGGATTAATGTCACATCTCTTTACATCAAGACACTGCCAGACTCTGGAGAATAATGCACACCTTTTAGATTGTCATCCACTTCACCCCCAGGTGAAGTTACACTAACATGGACTTTATGTTGTATGATGTGGCCCTGGAATAAACTCCAGACTTAAAAAAAATTCTATTTATTTGCACATGTATATGTTTGTATGAGCATACTAAGGTCTCTTCCTAGTACAAATGAATGCTAGAAGCTTGCACCACTATTTATAGCTGGTTTTACATGGGTGCTGGGGAATTGAACCAGGGCTGGCAGGCTTTGTGAACCAATGCTAATTGCTCAGCCACCTCCCCAGCCCCTACACAGACTTGGCAGTTGAGTAACAAGCAGCGAGCTGGACATAAAGAAGCTGTGGTAGCATTTCTCAAGTAAACAAAGAAAGTCGGATCTTACTCCATTTGTTTTTGAGATCACAGGAGAAATACCTCACCCATCTCGGTTATCCTATGTACTTGTTAACCCAAACGTGTGCTGTAAGAAACACCCTCAAATGTCCTTGCGTCTTTATAAGTAAGTTTTCAAGTGATTGCATCAGCTGACCTGGAGGAGGTCTCCAAACCTTGAAGGCAGCCGTGAAGGCTTCTGACAGGGGCTCATAAAAATGCAACCTGAGGCTGGAGAGATGGCTTAGCGGTTAAGCGCTTATGAAGCCTAAGGACCCTAGTTCGAGACTTGATTTCCCAGGACTCACATAAGCTAGATGCACGAGGGGGCGCATGCATCTGGAGTTTGTTTGCAGTGGCTGGAGGCCCTGGGGAGCCCATTCTCTCTCTGTCTGCCTCTTTCTCTTTCTGTCTGTCCCTCTCAAATAAATAAATAAAAAAGAACAAAAAAATTTTAAAAAGAACGTAATCGGATTGCTCTCTTCCACAAGTCAGTTTCTGTCCATTTGTGGTAGGGTGTCTTCCAGATTAGTGATTTCCATAGGAGATACCATGGCATCTTTTTTTGTTTTCCAGATTTCAGAAACTAGGAAGTGTCTATAGACTAAGGGCTGTGGATAGGATCCTAAAAGCAGGATTTCCTAACTTGCCTCAGAGAACACAGGCATGGGATAGGAGAGGAGGAAAGAGTGTTAGGAAATGGAAAAGGAAGACAAGACCGGGCAAGAAGGAAGAAATGGCTGCGAGGCATGATACCTTCATTGAGATTTGCCAATGAGGGGAAATGCAGATGTCAGTTTACCAGGTAACCCCATGATACTTTCTAGGTTGGTTGTCTTAAGATGTTAAAAGAAGGCTGGGAAGATGGCTCTGCAGTTTAAGGCTCTTGCTTGCAAAGCCTCATGGCCTGGGTTCAATTCCCCATTACCCATATAAAACCAGACACACAAAATGACTCATGTGTCTGGAGTCCATTTGCAGGGGCAAAAGACCCTGTGTTCATTCTCCCTCTCTCAAATAAATATATAAAAATATTTTTTAAAAAAGATGTTAGGGCTGGAGAGGTGGCTTAGCAGTTAAGTGCTTGCCTGTGAAGCCTAAGGACCCCGGTTTGAGGCTCAATTCCCCAGGACCCACGTTAGCCAGATGCACAAGGGGGTGCACACATCTGGAATTCGTCTGCAGTGGCTAGAAGTCCTGGCGCGCCCATTCCCTCTCTCTCTCTGCCTCTTTCTCCGTCTGTCATTCTCAAATAAATAAATAAAAATAAACCAAAAAAAATTTTTTAAAAGATGTTAAAAGATAAACAAGGGGTTTTAAATGATAAATTGACAACATATGTAAATTTTTAGTGTAAATTATAATTTAAAATTGTATATATTGATGTAGTAAAGAATGATGTTATAATTTATTAACACAATGTAGAATGACTAACTGAAGCCAATTAACATATTGTTATCAATGCAAAAGTATTTGGCCAGGTGTGGAGGCACACGCCTTTAATCCCAGCACTTGGGAGGCAGAGGTAGGAGGATTGCTGAGAGTTTGAGGCCACCCTGAGAGTACATTGTGAATTCCAGGTCACCCTGGGCTAGAGTGAGACCCTACCTCGAAAGCCGCCAACCCCACAAAAAGTATTTGAAGTACGTAAATATTAACATCTATTGTCTAACCTTAAGATAGCAACAAAGAGTGCTGACTTTGCAATCTGTCAACTGTATGTGTAAGCCCTGGCTCTGTCTGTTATGTGTGACCTTGAGCAAGAAGCAGGGATAATACACCAACCTATTTCTTAATCTTGTACGAGATTACATAATTAATGCGAGAAAGGACATTCATTGTGTATGTGGTGCTATGGAAGCTCAATAAATGTTAACTACCATTATTCTCGGGAACTTTCTGTAACTAATGCAATTTTTTCATATATCATACAGTGAAGACTAAAACAAAGCCTCAAGGCAAAGAGGAGAGCGATTCACAGCTCCTTCATTATTAATGCCATTTAAAACTATAATACAATTTCCTATAAAATGTATTTCATCTCAAAGTCAAGGGAAGCATGATTCAGAATGTTGAAATGCATATGGCTCACAGACTTAAAGTCCAAGAAACCACCAGTTCAAAGGAGACATGAGTCCTTGACATAGATTGCCTCAAAAATTATGCCTCCACACACATACACACCAGCAACTATCAAGTGATCATACAAAGCACTATTTAATATAGTGAATATAATGTATATATACTAATATTGACGTTTAGGCCATTTTGGCTCATTTTATATTCTATTTACATACATTAGCCAAAACATCTAAGAGGAGATTACTATACTTAGATGTTGGTTGGAATAGCAGGTGAAATATTTATTTCACAGTAAGATGCATTCATCAAACCTAGGGGCAGTAGACTTTTTCTATAAAGGAGCTGAGAATAAGTATTTTAGGGTTTGCAAGCTGTAGGCTCACTGCTCCAAATATTCAATATTCCAGTTATAGACAATGTGGAAATGAATGTGCACAATTGTGTTCCAATAAAATTGTATTTACAAAAGCAGGTGGTGGGCTGGATTTGGCCTGTGGGTCATAAACTGCTGGCCCTTGCTCTAAACCATATATCAAGCTGAAACTAACAAGATTATTTTCAATTGTTCAGAAACAAGCTTAAGTAAATCTGATCTCTGTACAATTTAACAATTCATGCTGTATTCATTAATTACAGCACTTAATTTTGTATAAAACATATGTAACAAATAATAAATGTGCTACCAATATTGAACACATGATTTATATAATCATGAGAAAGCTCAAAACTATATCATTTATGTTCATGTTTTTAGATAGTGACAATTATAAATGGTGTTCTTTTTATAATGAAATAAATAGTTAGCTGGTTTTTGAATTGTGAAGTTCACACAGGTCGTTTTTTTAGGATCTTCAAAAACAATGGTTCATTCCTCTCTCCCTATTTCTGCTTGGTTGTATGTATGTTCTAATCTGTAATCCAGTTCTGAATTTCTTTCACCATGTAAATACTTATCAGTATTGAATTTTCCTAGGAATGCATAGTTTCTGTCAAAACTCAATATCAATCTATTTTAAAAGCTAAGGAATGGTATTTAAATTCCATTAACCTAAATTTCAATACGAAATCTGAATAGTGTAATCTAACTAAACCATATGATTCAGAAAAGCCTTAAATAATCTTTGCGCAATCCAGATGTTGATAACTGGTTAAAAATTAAAATCTTACTATGAGAATAGCTTTGGGCTTTTACAGAAAGCATTAGGAAATACAGCTGTCAATTATCGTTCAGAAAATAAAAGCTTATGTTTAACAGAGAAAAGTGGTTTCAGCTGGTTTATGTTGGAGAGATGTTTTAGAGCATTATAGTGAGAAGCACCAAGTCTACATTTATATATGCAGTTTAGGTCTGAAGAGTGAATTATTTTTATTGATTCTATCAGTTTGACAACTATACTTGACTGATGATAAACAAAATGGTTCTACGGGAATGAAGAATCAGTGGAACATTACATCTTTAAAATCAGTAGCTTGGGACTAGAAAGATGGCTTGGCAGTTAAGGCACTTGCTAGCAAAGCCAAATGATCCAGGTTTGATCCTCTAGTATTCATGTAAAGCCTGATGCACAAGGTGGCACATGCATCTAGACTTGGTTTGCTGTGGCTAGAGGCCCTGGTGCTCCCATTCTCTCTCTCTCTCTTTCTTTCTCTATCTGCCTCTCTCTCTCTTAAATAAATAAAAATTTTAAAAAATGTTTAAAATCAGTTGCATGGGGGCTGGAGAAATGGCTTAGCAGTTAAGGCACTTGCCTACAAAGCCTAAGGACCCAGGTCCAATTTCTCAGTACCCACATAGAGCCAGGTGCACAAAGTAGTCCATGTATCTGGAGTTTGTTTGCAGTGGCTAGAGGCCCTGGCGTAACAAGTCTCTCTCTACTTGCAAATAAATAAATTTTAAAAATCAGTAGCTTTTTGTTTTAAGCTCCCGAACATAAATGTGATGTGTGATGATGGGCAGCGATAGGGTGGCGTGGGCAGGGAGCTGGGGAGCGAGGCTGGTTGCAATGCCCCCTGCATTGTGAAAGCACTGTAAGAATTTGGAGCTGAGTAAGATATTCTAGACATTTAATGGGAAAAAAATCCTTTTTCTGAGAACAACTTGGTTCAAGTGCAAAAAACTGGTTTTTATTAGAAAGAAGAAGGGATTCAGTGGGGAGGGGAATTTTGGAGATGAAAAAGGGAAGTGGCCGGAGGGGATTAGGATCATGGTATGTGGTCTTTATTTATGGACATTAGCAATGAAAGGCTTAAAAACATATTTTTTCTGAGAAAAAAATGGAATGATGACAACTAATTATTGATAACCACCGAATAGCAAAGTATGATTTAATTCATTGAGTCACAATCTTGTTAATTGATAGAGAGCGCATTAAAAGAAGAAATGAAAAGGATATAGAGCAGTGCCTGACCTGATGAATTCTGAGTCCACTCAGCTATTTTACTAAGGTCGATATCACTTACAGTGTACACCATGTCATAGAGTACAAGATCCATGAGCTTTGAGGTCAGATGAGCCTCAGGTTACATCCTGACCAAACACAATTACTTAACGTCCTTGGATAATTCATCCATGAGCCAAGTATGATAACCCAGGCTCTGTTGACTATTATTTTTTTTTATTAACATTTTCCATGATTATAAAATATATCCCATGGTAATTTCCTCCCTCCCCACCCCCACACTTTCCCGTTTGAAATTCCATTCTCCATCATATTACCTCCCCATTATAATCATTGTAATTACATATATACAATATCAACCTATTAAGTATCCTCCTCCCTTCCTTTCTCCACCCTTTATGTCTCCTTTTCAACTTAATGGCCTCTGCTACTAAGTATTTTCATTCTCACGCAAAAGCCCAGTCATCTGTAGCTAGGATCCACATATGAGAGAGAACATGTGGCGCTTGGCTTTCTGGGCCTGGGTTACCTGACTTAGTATAATACTTTCCAGGTCCATCCATTTTTCTGCAAATTTCATAACTTCATTTTTCTTTACCGCTGAGTAGAACTCCATTGTATAGATGTACCACATCTTCATTATCCACTCATCTGTTGAGGGACATCTTGGATGGTTCCATTTCCCAGCTATTATAAATTGAGCAGCAATAAACATGGTTGAGCATGTACTTCTAAGGAAATGAGATGAGTCTTTTGGATATATGCCTAGGAGTGCTATAGCTGGGTCATATGGTAGATCAATCTCTAGCTGCTTTAGGAACCTCCACACTGTTTTCCACAATGGCTGGACCAGATTGCATTCCCACCAGCAGGGCAGAAGGGTTCCTTTTTTTCCACATCCCCGCCAACATTTATAATCATTTCTTTTCATGATGGTGGCCAATCTGACAGGAGTGAGATGGAATCTCAATGTAGTTTTAATCTGCATTTCCCTGATGACTAGTGACGTAGAACATTTTTTTAGATGCTTATATGCCATTCGTATTTCTTCCTTTGAGAACTCTCTATTTAGCTCCTTAGCCCATTTTTTGATTGCCTTGTTTGATTCCTTATTATTTAACTTTTTGAGTTCTTTGTATATCCTAGATATTAATCCTCTATCAGATATATAGCTGGAGAAGATTTTTTCCCATTCTGTAGGTTGCCTCTTTGCTTTTTTCACTGTGTCCTTTGCGGTGCAAAATCTTTGTAATTTCATTAGGTCCCAGTGGTTAATCTGTGGTTTTATTGCCTGAGCAATTGGGGTTGTATTCAGAAAGTCATTGCCAAGACCAATATGTTGAAGGGTTTCCCGTACTTTTTCCTCTAGCAGTTTCAAAGTTTCCGGTCTGATGTTAAGGTCTTTAATCCATTTGGACTTAATTCTTGTGCATGGTGAGAGAGAAGAATCTATTTTCATCCTTCTGCAGATATTTATCCAGTTTTCAAAACACCATTTGCTGAAGAGGCTATCTCTTCTCCAATGAGTATTTTTGGCATTTTTATCGAATATCAGGTGGCTATAGCTACTTGGGCTTACATCTGGGTCCTCTATTCTGTTCCACTGGTCTACATGTCTGTTTTTGTGCCAGTACCATGCTGTTTTTGTTACTATGGCTCTGTAGTATAGGTTAAAATCAGGTATGGTGATACCACCAGCCTCTTTTTTGTTGCTCAGTATTATTTTAGATATTCGAGGTTTTTTGTGATTCCAAATGAATTTTTGGATTGTTTTTTCTATTTCCATGAAGAAAGCCTTTGGAATTTTGATAGGGATTGCATTAAATGTGTAGATTGCTTTAGGTAAGATTGCCATTTTCACGATATTGATTCTTCCAATCCAGGAACAAGGGATGTTTCTCCAGTTTCTAGTGTCTTCTGCAATTTCTCGCTTGAGTGTTTTAAAGTTCTCATTGTATAGATTCTTTACTTCCTTGGTTAGGTTTATTCCAAGGTATTTTATTTTTTTTTTTGATGCAATTGTGAATGGGAGTGATTCTCTGATTTCATCCTCTGTGTGTTTGTTGTTAGCATATATGAAGGCTACTGATTTCTGTGTATTTATTTTGTATCCTGCTACATTGCTGTAGGTTTTGATCAGCTCTAACAGCTTGCTAGTAGAGTCTTTAGGGTCCTTTATGTATAGAATCATGTCATCTGCAAATAATGATAACTTGATTTCTTCCTTTCCAATTTGTATCCCTTTTATGTGTGTCTCTTGCCTTATTGCTATGGCTAAGACTTCCAAAACTATATTAAATAGAAGTGGGGACAGTGGACACCCTTGTCTTGTTCCTGATTTTAGTGGAAAAGCTTCCAGCTTTTCCCCATTTAGTAATATGTTGGCTGTAGGCTTGTCATAAATAGCTTTTATTATATTGAGATATGTTCCTTCTATTCCCAGTCTCTGTAGGACTTTTATCATGAAGGGATGTTGGATTTTGTCAAATGCTTTCTCTGCATCTAATGAGATGATCATGTGATTTTTGTCCTTCAACCCATTTATGTAATGTATTACATTTATAGATTTGCGTATGTTGAACCATCCCTGCATCTCTGGGATAAAGCCTACTTGGTCAGGGTGAATGATCTTTTTGATATACTCTTGTATTCTGTTTGCCAATATTTTGTTGAGAATTTTTGCATCTATGTTCATGAGGGAGATTGGTCTGTAATTTTCTTTTTTTGTTCTATCTTTGCCTGGTTTTGGTATCAGGGTGATGCTGGCCTCATAGAAAGAGTTTGGTAGAATTCCTTCTTTTTCTATTTCCTGGAAAAGCTTAAGAAGCAATGGTGTTAGCTCTTCCTTAAAAGTCTGGTAAAATTCAGCAGTGAATCCATCCGGGCCTGGGCTTTTTTTAGTTGGGAGATTATTGATAACTGTTCGGATCTCCATGTTTGTTATAGGTCTATTTAAGTGATTAATCTCATTTTGATTTAATTTAGGTAGGTCATATAGATCAAGGAAATCATCCATTTCTTTCAGATTTTCATACTTTGTGGAGTATATGCTTTTATAGTATGTCCCTATAATGTTTTGAATTTCTCTGGAATCTGTTGTGATGTTACCTTGTTCATCTCTGATTTTATTAATTTGTGTCGCTTCTCTCTTTCTTTTGGTCAGACTTGCTAAGGGTTTATCAATCTTGTTTATCCTTTCAAAGAACCAACTCTTTGTTTCATTAATTCTTTGGATTGTTCTTTTTGTTTCTATTTCATTAATTTCTGCCCTAATCTTTATTATTTCTTCCCGTCTACTAATTTTTGGTTTGCCTTGTTCTTCTTTTTCCAAGGCTTTAAGGTGAAGCATTAGGTCGTTTACTTGCGACCTTTCTAATTTCTTAATATAGGCACTTAAGGCTATAAATTTACCTCTTAGAACTGCCTTCATTGTGTCCCAGAGATTTTGGTATGTTGTGTTCTCATTATCATTTGACTCTATAAATTTTTTGATTTCCTTTTTGATTTCTTCATTGACCCACTCATCATTTAGTAGTGTATTGTTTAGTTTCCATGATTTTGTGTATGCTCTATAGTCTTTCTTGCTACTGATTTGTAGTTTAATTCCGTTGTGGTCAGATAGAATGCAAGGAATTATTTCAATTTTCCTGAATTTGTTAAGATTTGCTTTGTGTCCTAATATATGGTCTATTTTAGAGAATGTTCCATGTGCTGCTGAAAAGAATGTATATTCTGCAGCCTTTGAATGAAATGTCCTGTATATATCTGTTAGGTCCATTCCTTCTATGACCTCATTTAGTCCAGATGCCTCTCTGTTTATTCTTTCCCTGGATGACCTGTCAATTGATGAGAGTGGGGTGTTAAAGTCACCCACCACCACTGTGTTTGGTGTTATCTGTGACCTTAGTTCTAATAATGTTTGTTTGACGAATTTGGGAGCCCCCATGTTAGGTGCATATATGTTTAGGATTGTAATGTCCTCCTGTTGGAGTGTGCCCTTAATCAATATAAAGTGACCTTCCTTATCTTTCTTGACTAACGTCGGACTAAAGTCTACCCTGTCTGATATTAGGATAGCAACCCCTGCTTGTTTTCTAGGCCCATTTGCTTGAAACACCGTCTTCCAACCTTTCACCCTAAGATAATATCTATCCTTTGTAGAAAGGTGAGTTTCTTGGAGACAACAAATTGTAGGATCCTGCTTTTTAACCCAGTCTGCAAATCTATGTCTTTTCGTTGGGGCATTGAGACCGTTGATATTAAGAGATATTATTGAAAGGTGTGTATTTATGTTTGCCATTTGTGTGTGTGTGTGTGTGTTACTTGTTCTACCTGTGCTCTCTTCTGTTAACTAGTATTTGAGCATAGCTTGTTTTTTCTAGGTTCCTTATATGTGTGCTTTTCCTTTTGTTCAGCATGGAGGATTCTATCAAGTATTTTCTGTAGAGCTGGTTTTGTCTTCAAATACTCCTTTAACCTGCTTTTGTCATGGAATGTCTTTATTTCTCCATCTATTTGAATGGATAACTTTGCAGGATAAAGTAACCTTGGTTGACAGTTGTTATCTTTCAGAACTTGGAATATATCACTCCAAGCCCTTCTGGCTTTAAAAGTTTGTGTTGAATAATCTGCTGTAATCCTGATGGGCTTGCTTTTGTAGGTAACTTGATTTTTCTCTCTAACTGCTTTCAATAATTTTTCTTTGGTTTGTGTGTTTGGAAGTTTGATTATAATGTGGCGAGGAGAGGTTCTTTCTGGGTTTTGTCTGGCTGGGGTTCTAAAGGCTTCCTGTATCTGTATTGGCACCTCTTTCCCAATTTGGGGGAAATTTTCCTCTATGATTTTGTTGAAGATGCCTACTATGCCTCTGGAGTGGATTTCTTCTCCTTCTACTATGCCCTGAATTCTTATATTGGATCTTTTCATAGTGTCCCGAATATCTTGAAATTCCCACTCATACTTTTCTATAAGTTTGTCTTTCTCTTTGTTGGACTGCATGAGGTCTGCCACCTGGTCTTCTAGCTTAGATATTCTGTCCTCTCCCTCATCCATCCTACTGGTGAGATTTTCTACAGAGTTTTTTATTTCATTAACTGTGTTCTTCATTGCTAGTAATTCTGACTGGTTTTTCTTTATTATTTCTATTTCCCTATTTATGTCTTGTATTGCCTTCTTTATTTCATTAAATTGGTGTCCTACCTCTTCTTTGATTCCTTTGATTTCCTCTTTGATTTCCTCTTTGATTTCTTCTTTGATTGTTTTCATGTGTTCTTTGACCTCTTTGAACATAGTTATAATTATTCTTTTGAACTCTTTCTCAGGCATTTCCTCTAACTCTTTCTCACTGGAGGACATTTCTGATGCATTAATACTTTTAGGTGGATTTATATCGTCTTGCTTTTTAGTGTTTCTTGTGTTATAATGTATATATTTTTGCATCTTGGATTAAGTTAATGCTTGGATTTTCTAGCTAGCTGTGTATTCTTAGCTGTATCAATTGATTTGATGTAATATATTTTCAGGGTAGGACCTTAAGGTATTAGGTGTGGCTCTTAAGACTCTCAGAGTATCTACAAAGATGTTCTTAGGGGTTGAGTTTCCCTGATATAGGAGTATTCAAGCAGGCTGAGTGGAATAAAATACAGGTAGATTCTAAAATTTAACTAAACACTGTACACATTCAATCAAAAACAGCCCCGAGTATGTATGCAAGAGTATTTATTATAATGACCAGATCCTCTATCAACAAAGAGGTTTAGATTTCTGGTCTGTTGAGGGATCCAAGTCAGCTTGTGACCAAGTGAGACCCTTCCCTGGTGCAATCCCAGTTACCTTGGGTGATTTTGGTCTCAGTCAAGTTGCTGCCTGGGTCGTCGGGCTGCTGTTCTGATTTCTGGAGCTGGGCACTTGCTTTTCCTACGGGGCAAACCGAGCCGCTGCTGATGCCTCTGCTGCTGTTGTAGCTGCCACCACCGGAGCCACCACTGCTGCTGAAGCTGCCGCTGCCGTGTCCACCGCCGCTGCTCCCCCTGAAGCCGCTGCTGCGGGATCTGCCGCCGCTGCCGCTCCTGGGTCCGCTGCTGCTGGGGCCGCTGTACTGGTGCTGGAGCCGCTGAAGTTGCTGCCGAACTCTGCTCCTGCTTGGGTCCCGCCGTCAGCCCAAGTTGGCGTGGCCGGGTCCCGGGCCGCTGCTGTGTTCGCTGGAGCTGGGTTCAGGCGGTGGGGGAGGGGAGGGAGCCGCGGCTGCTCTGGTTGTCTCGCTGCTCCACGTGTTCTTCTACCTCGTGGTCTGCTCCTCTGCTGCTCGCTGCCGCTCTCCCCTCACGTGTCCCGAGTTGCGGAGAGCACGGTGTGAGGGGAAAATCCCGCACCTGGCTTGTCCTGCGGCTCAAGCCGAGAGTCTGGCGGTTTTCTGCTGCGCCGTGGTTGCGGATTGGCCGAGCTGCCGGGGCCGCCCTTCCCGCCTGTGTAGGCTCTGGATGCTCTATAACTCTTCCACTTCTCCGCTGCCGCCTCAATTTCCTATACACCTCACTTTTTAGTAAAAGTGTGTATTCTGCTGAGTTTTTTTGGTCTTTTTCACCCCTAGGCTGCTTTGGCGTGGTATCTACGCAGCCATCTTAACCAGAAGTCTGTTGACTATTATTTGCAAAACTTGTCTTATTTTGCATGTGTCTTCTTTCTGACATTGCCATTTCTCAACCTCACCTCTCTCTTTCTTTAGTAGGTCTTACTTATTTTATTTTATATGTGTCCTATTTCTGCTATTACACACACACACACACACACACACACACACACACACACGCACACTCTCTCACTAGGAGGTCTTGCCAGAAGTAATCTACTTCCAGGTCGGTCTTACCTTTGACTTTAGAGTTTGTAGGTCAAGGTGGCTAGCTTCTCAAGTGAGTTATAGAGGGAGTGAGCTTGGGTTTTTCCCAGACGTTTTGCACTGGGGAGGAAGAATGACATGAACTCTAAGTCTCCAAGTAAGCATGTAACATTTGATCAAAGGGAGGAGGAAGAACATTAGGAAGACTGGAAGCTGGACTGGACTTCCGGTTAAGATGGCGGCATAGAGACCACGCCAAAGCAGCCTAGGGGAGAAAAAGCCAAAGAAAACCCTGCAAAATACACACTTTTACTAAAAAGTGAGGTGTATGAGAAATTAAAATGGCAGCAGAGAAGTAGGAGAGTCGCAGAGCATCCAGAGCCCGCAAGGTCAGGCCGAAGCACGCAGTCAGCGGCGCCCCGGCTCCGGTGGTGGAAGCGGCGGCGGCAGCGGGCCTGACAACCAGCTTCAGGGTGATGGTGACAGCCACAGTGCTCAATCAAAACCTATCAAAGCAGAAATTCAGACGCTACAGAGCACCGGACACTAAATCAGCCTGCCAACAGGACTGCCATGGCTCAGGGAGCATTGAGGAAGAGAGGGCAGAAAGATTGTAAGAGCCATGGCGTGGGTAGGAATACCCTGAGGCCCTGTCCTCCCCACTGCCCCTGTGCCCACATGCTGCCCCACAGGGACTGCCTGAGGCCTTCATGTCCCACAGTGAATTCCATAGCCTCCACTGAGGAGGGCCGCCAGGGTAACAGGGGCAAGGGCAAGGGGATAAAGAATATAACCTTTTGCTGGAGAGATGGCTTAGTGGTGAAGCAATTGCCTATGAAGCCTAAGGACCCCGGTTCCAGGCTCATTTCCCCAGGACCCACGTTAGCCAGATGCACAAGGAGGCGCACGTGTGTGGAGTTCGTTTGCAGTGGCTGGAGGCCCTGGCGCGCCCATTCTCTCTCTCTGCCTCTTTCTGTCTCTGTCGCTGTTAAATAAATAAACAAATAAATAAATAAAAATAAACAAAAAGAATATAACCTGATATATAGTGAAAAAAGGAAAAGCCTGACTGAGTTGACAGATGGGCTCAATCTCAGTAACTTAAAAACCTTTAAAAGTATAACTTTTAGAAATCTAAAACATATATGGAAACTAGTGAATACTCCTTTCACCCTAACAGACAAAATTGGTACTTATTCCCTATATCCCTGAAGTTTTACAGTTATGTAGGGTGGAACACACCTGAATCGCTACATCCCAGGAGTCTGAGTTTAGTCTGAGCAACAAAATGTTTGTTACCAGGAATACACAGTCATGTGTCACTTAATGACAGGGACATGTTCCAGGAATGGGTCCTTATAAAATTTGGTCATTGTGCAAACATCATAGAGTGAACTTATACAACCTAAGACAGCTCCTATGTCACTAGGTCACATAATGTTACAGGACTACCATTGACCCAAACATCCTTGTGCAAGGCATGACTGTGGGTTTATTCAAATTAATGTTTCAAGCATCTAAAAATTTCCTACTAGTCAAAGAATGACTTGCTGCTATGAAATTCTTCCAGTATTTCCATAAGATAAACTCATAGATGTGAAAATTCTGAGTCAAAAGATGTATGCTATAGTTTCAACAGGCAGACAGTGGTAAATTAATCTCAGAAAAGTTACCCTATTTCAGGTCAAGCAGAAAGAATAGAAAAAGCAAAAAGGAATTAGAGTTTGCAGTTTGAGGTAATTACATACTGTAGCATATTTCCCAAATGCCTAGGTCCTAGGAGCAAGCAATATACCCAAGAACAATAATTAGTTTAAGAGTGGATGGGCTGGATAAATGGCTTAGAGCTTGCCTGCGAAGCCTAAAGACCATGTTTTCTCTCCAGATCCCATGTAAGCCAGATGCACAAAGTAAACAGTATACACACACAATATACTGAGGCAAATGCAAGGTTGCACAAGCCCACTAGGTGGTGCAAGCATCTGGAATTTGATTTTAGTGGCTGAGGCCCTGGAGTACCAATTCTCTCTCTCTTTCTGAAATAAAATTAAAAAAAAGAGTGGAGAAGAAAGAATATCAAAGATAGAACTTAAAGTACACTTATGGTGCAGGTACTATCTTCTTATTAGCTATGAAACTTACAGCAAGCTCTACTGAGCCAGGGAGAGTTGAAAATATCTGCCTCTCTGAGAAGGTTTGCATCAAGCATCTTAAAGCACATTTGTAAACAGTTAGCAAGAATAAGTAACAGGGGCCTAGGGAAGTGGATTAGCAGTTAAAGGCACTTGTTTGTAAAGCCTGCCAGCCCAGGTACCATTCCTCAGTGGCCAAGGAATGCCAGAGGCACAAAGTATATAGTATATACACACACATACACATGCACATACATACACATGCACCCATGCAAATAAAAAAATATTTTAAAAGAGAATCAATGAGAAGGTTGAATGGATGCATCAACTTGGGAGAGAATTGCTGTCTTCCTAATGTTGCATCTGTCAATTCAAAAAAGTAGTTTCTCCTTTTCTTTATTTAATTGTTAATTTATATCAACCATAATTTACATATTCCAATAAGAATTTAGATATCTCTGCACCTTTCTCCACAGATTTCATAGTTAATTTCTGTTTTTATTTATTTATTTAAGAGCAACAGACTTAGAGAGAAAGAGGCAGAGAGAGAGAGAGAGGGAGGGAGAGAGAGAGAGAATGGGCAAAGTGGCATCATTTTATATCCTACATTTTCTATTTGGCATGCAATTTAAATAGCATAGCTATTTAATGTTAAAAAGTATTTTTGTGCTTTGCTAAGTTTACTAATTCGTAATTAGTAGTTCATAAATTATTTTTCTCTGTACATTATTATATCACTTAAAAACAATGATTATTTTCTTTATTTCCAATATTTGTGACTCATTTATTTTTCTTGTCATATTGATTGGCAAGAATTTTTTCTTATTTTTTTTTCTTATTTTGACTTTGAATAGTTTTATTTATTGGAGACACACAGAGAAAGAGAGAGAGAGAAAGAGGAGAGAGGGAGAGGGAGAAAAAGAGAATGGGCACAGCAGGGCCCCTTGCCACTGCAAACAAACTCCATATGTATGCACCACTTTGTGCATCTGGCTTTATGTTAGTACTGGGGAAGTGAACCCACACCCGTCAGACCTTGCAAGCAAGCATCTTTAACCACTGAACAATCTCCCTAGCACAAGAAGCCCTTGTAATGCGTAACATTGAGTAGCAGCAGCAATCCATACGTGAACATGCGTGATTCTTAGTAAGGGCTGAAACTGTCAGTATGTTACTACTACACAGGCTGTCCACTCTTACCCATTTAGGGTAGTTCTATTCAGTTTGCAAAGTAAGCATAAATAGCTGATGAGTTTTAACAAATTTCTTTTTATATTTTGTACGTGTTGGGGCAGTGATATTTTTCTTCCTTTAAAAACATTAATGTGGGCTGGAAAGATGGCTTAGCGGTTAAGCGCTTGCCTGTAAAGCCTAAGGGCCACAGTTTGAGGCTCAATTCCCCAGGACCCATGTTAGCCAGATGTACAAGGGGGCGCACGTGTCTGGAGTTTGTTTGCAGTGGCTGGAGGCCCTGGCGTGTCCATTCTGTCTTTCCATCTGCCTCTTTCTCCCTCTGTTGCTCTCAAATAAATAAATAAAAAGTAACAAAAAATGAAAAAAATATATTAATGTAACCAATTACATTGATTTGTCAAAATCTATGACAAGTTTAACTAAGTCACTGAGATTTTGAAATATGAACACCTAGCCCATTGGGTGGCATTATATAATACTATCATTTTTACATAGTGCTGACTTTTTTTTTTTACTTTATTCCTTTTTTTCTAATTTTTCTTTTTCGATTTTTTTTCTTTTGCAGTGCTGGAGATCCCAGGGTTTCATATGTGCTAAGAAAGCTACTGAGAGAGATCCTTCCCTTGCTGGCTAATTGACTATATATTTATGAGAGAGAGAGGAAAAGGCAGGTAGAGAGAATGGACATGCCAGGGCCTCCAGGCACTGCCAAAGAACTCCAGATGCATGTGCCACCTTTTGCATCTGGCTTACATGGGTACTGGGGAATTGACTTCAGGAAAGTGTCTTAACCACTAAATCTTCTCTCTATCCCTTTTTCTTTTGTTTCTTCTCCCCAACCCCCGAGGGAGGATCTCACTCTAGCCCAGGCTGACCTGGAATTCACTATGTAGTTTCAGCCTGGCCTCAAACTAACAGCAATCCTCCTAACTCTGCTTCTAGAGTGCTGGGATTAAAGCTATGTACCACCATGCCCAGCTCCTAACAAGTTTTTTATTGACAATTTTCATGTATGTGCATAATATATTTCTATCATCATCCCTCCCCATTACTTTCTCTCTTCCCTCTTTCCTAGTCCCTTTCACTGGACCCTTTGCTCATTTCTAGTCCCTCTTCTATTACTTTTTACACTTTTTTTCTTTTTCTTTATTTATTTCAGAGAGAGAAATAGGCAGGGGGAGAGAGAGAGAGACAGAAAGAGAGAGAGAGAGAGAGAGAGAGAGAGAGAGAATGGGTGTGCTAGGGCCCACAGCTGCTGCAAAGGAACTCCAGATGCGTGCGCCCCCTTGTGCATCTGGCTTATGTGGGTCCTGGGGAATCAAACCTGGGTCCTTTGGCTTTGTAGGCAATCACCTTAACCACTAAGCAATTTCTCCAGCCCTTCTATGACTTTTTAATCATTGTGAAATAAACCCTCTTCACTTTAAACCTTGCTTATATGATATTAGTGTACATAGCTACTTCATTGGTTTAGTAGTTGCAAGACCTATCTTTTTCTGTCCTTCTAGACACTTTTATTTAGTGCGTGTGTCTTGTAAACAGGAAGTATGTAGGCTGCTTTTTTCTAGTCCAACAGCATTTATCACTTCGCGTATTTAGCTAACTTGTATAAGTAACTGTAATCTCTCACCTAGGCGGGACCCCAGTGTCCAACCTACTGGTTGGTTTCTTTTTGGCTCACTATTTCCTTTTCTTTGATCTTGCTTTCTTTTGGATTCCTTGAGCGCTTAGTCTTCTCCTCTTTTAACATTCTTTTGATATTATAACACACCCTTTGATTAAACATAACACAATTATTACTTTCAATACTTCCTTGGCATTGATAGAACTTTTTTTTTTTTTTTCGAAATAGGGTCTCACTGTAGCCCAGGCTGACCTGGAATTCACTATGTAGTCTCAGGGTGGCCTCGAACTCACAGCAATCCTACTTCTGCCTGTGCTAGGGTTAAAGGTGTGCACCACCACAACTGGCTTTTTTTTTTTTGTGATAGAACTTTTTAATATTTTTTTGAACTTTTAAATATTTTACCTCCAGTTTTTTGTCTTTTCTATTATGGTTATTTTTCCATTATGGTTGTTTTTCCATTATGCTATATTCTACATCAAATTCACCAGTAATGTTTTAATAGTCAATGATTATTTATATTTACTTTTTCTGTAAAGATCTTCATGCTTTTCTGTAGTTTATACCTGGGATCATTTTCCTTCACATGCTTAATTTTAACTGTTACCTTTCATTTATTTACTTTCCCTTATATTCCTATTACTTTACCTAATGGAATTTTTGCTACATTGCCAGGCAATCGCCTTGACTTCTTCAGTTCAGGCGGCCTTCCTGTGTTGGGCTCTTGAGTAGCTGGGATTTCAGTATCCATTGATGAAAACCAGTATTTGAGGAGAGCTATTATGTTCTAGCTTTCCAGGTCAAGCAGCCCTTTCTCTAGCCTGTGCAAATCTACATTCACAATGGGTCACTGATCCTTACCAATTACATGTCTAAAAGTAAGTTAGAGTTCACACCATTAATCTTACAGATGGCGACCTGCCTATTTGTCAGCCTGGACTGTTGATTGTGAAGAGAAGCTAAATGCCTCCTTCGGGTCAAATCTGTTTGCTTAAATCTGTAGCAGTTTCCTATTGTGGTATGACTGAATTTCAAGCAGTTCTGCGATGGAAATTGAACCGCTTGTGTTCTCTATTAAGGGTGTAACCTAACAGAACTCACTGTAACCCAGAAAAAACTTTTATGCATTTTAGATGGGAATTTTAACTAATTAAACTTTTATACACACACTAAAAATGACCTTAGAATTGGGATGTGAGCTAATAGTGTCCTAGCAATCAGAAAGAAAAGTAGTGTCAGACCAACTGATTTGTGGCAGACAAATGATGAATTCAGAAGTTTGATAATTCATAGTAAAGATGCTTGAGTTCACCCTTTCAATATGCTGTATACATAGACAATCCAATCTATTGAACATCTTTGCTGTTTGCTTGTCTGAAAAAAGCAGTTATGACTGCCTCTATAAAGATTAAATAATTACTCAGGCTGGAGAGATGGCTTAGCGGTTAAGCCCTTGCCTATGAAGCCTAAGGACCCCGGTTCAAGGCTCAATTTCCCAGGACCCACGTTAGCCAGATGCACAAGTGGGCGCACGCGTCTGGAGTTCATTTGCAGTGGCTGGAGGCCCTGGTGCACCCATCTTCTCTCTCTCTCTCTCAAATAAATAAGTAAATAAATAAATAAATATTTTTAAAAGATTAAATAATTACAAAGCAGATTTGTTTTAAGAAGGTGAAAGAGAAGAGCAAGTTTTCCCCACAGCACTGTTCTCGGTGGCAGAACGAGGGCTGGAAGGCAGCGGGCCCCGCGCCGTCAGGGCTGGGCGAGCGCTGTGGATTCATGCCGCGGCGTGCGCTCTAGTTCTGGTTCTCTTGGCTATCTTCTCTAAACTAATCTTCGTCTTTGGTGTGTGAGCAAGGTAGGGTCTCACTCTAGCCCAGGCTGACCTGGAATTCACTATGGAGTCTCAGAATGGCCTCAAACTCATGGTGATCCTTAAGACATGCTCTACCATACCAGGCCTGGAAGTCAAGTTTCTATTAGCAGGGAAAGCAGGGAAAGACTATGAAGTTCTAAAGGACTGCGCAGTAGAACTGAAGGTGTCCATGTGAACTCACGGTTTTCAAGAGGTCTGCTTGTGGACACGTGGGCGTCTAGTGTACATCTTTCTTCGAGCTGTTCCCAGTACAGCTGGAAACCAGCCACCACTCATTTTGCAATGAGCCCCTTTTAGGTCTTGATATCTATTTAAACGAAAAGAGGCTCTTTGGAAAATGCTTAGCCCCACATCTGAGGGAAAGAAAAGTACAAAATGAACTAGTAGCGCTTAGTTTCCTCCACATAAAAAACTTGAAAAGTAGTGTGAACATGTCAGAGGGACATAACAACCAGTTCACAGAGATGCCCACAAACCAAGTCTGATGGGACTGTGGCATGAAAACAAGTGACAATAATATGTTGTAATCTGCTCTGCAAAGTAGGAATCGATTTATGAGAGTAAATGAACAAATGGAGAAGAAATACTTCTTCCTTACAATAGGGTACCAAAACAAAGCCATGGAGTCAGCTTTTTCAAACTATCAAAATAGAAACAATTGGTTCAAGATAGCATTTTCAATGGACTCAAAAGTAGGTGGCAGGGCTGGAGAGATGGCTTAGCGGTTAAGCGCTTGCCTGTGAAGCCTAAGGACCCTGGTTCGAGGCTCGGTTCCCCAGGTCCCACGTTAGCCAGATGCACAAGGGGGCGCACGCGTCTGGAGTTCGTTTGCAGAGGCTGGAAGCCCTGGCGCGCCCATTCTCTCTCTCTCTCTATCTTTCTCTCTGTGTCTGCGGCTCTCAAATAAATAAATAAAAAATTAAAAAAAAAAAGTAGGTGGCAAATCAATGAGAATCAGGACATTTACACAGTCTCTAAGAATCTCCTCATAAAGAAAGTTTTCAAAATTTATATTTATTTACTTGTGAGGGGTGGAGGAGAATGGGCATACCAGGGCCTCTAGCCACTGCAAACAAATTCCAGATGCATGTGTCACTTTGTGTGTCTGGCTTTATGTGGGTACTGGGGAACTGAAACTGGGCATTAGGCTTTGCAGGCTAGCAACTTAACCAATGATGACTCTTTCCAGTCCATAAACAACTTTTTATCATTAACTTTACAATAGAAAAGGCCTCCCAGATACTATCCAATCAGGTGACCAAAGATGGTAACACCAGAAATGGGACAAGTGGACACGATGTATCTCTTGGCAGGATATTACAAAAAGTATACAGAAGGCCAGATGTGGTGGTGCACGCCTTTAATTAATCTCACCACTTGGGAGGCAGAGGTAGGTGGATTGCCTTCAGTTTAAGGCCACTATGAGGAATCTCAGGTTAGCCTGGGTTAGAGCAAGACCCTACCTTGAAAAACAAAACAAAACAGCAACAAAAACAAAAACCCCGAATAATTTCTGTGGTATTTGTGACTAAAAAGAATATCCTGACTCTAATCATGAGGAATCACCACATGCACCCAGATTGAGGTACATTAGATAAACTATGCTCCTTCAGGGTCAAGGTCATGAGTGCAGAGGCTGAAAGACTGCTCCACACTGAAGGAAACCAGAGAAAGGACAAATGCACCATATTGTCCAGTTTGGGACGTCGGGACAGGGGCATTCCTGAGGCCATCAGTAAAATTTGAATTTGACCCATTGACTAAACTGACTAGAAATCATGTCACTGTTAACTTTTTTGAATTTGATAGGTGTAGTACGGCAAATATATGTTACTGTTTTAAATGTACACGCTAGTTTCCAATTCATATGCTACAGTATTGCATGCAGATGCTCTTGCTATGATCTGAATTTTTTTCCATACAGATAGTGTGCATTTTTTTCTTTTTTTTTGGTTTTTCGAAGTAGGGTCTCACTCTAGCCCAGGCTGACCTGGAATTCACTATGGAGTCTCAGGGTGGCCTCGAACTCTCTGCGATTCTCCTATCTCTGCCTCCCAAGTGCTGGGATTAAAGGCGTGCACCACCACGCCCAGCTAGTGTGCAATTTTTAAGTTAGATGTTTTGGTACTTCAACTTTACATTCTGTTTTTTTTTTTTTTAATATTCAAACCAACTTTAATGTGCTAAAAATACTCACTTTACAAAAAGTATCAACACTTTAGAATGTAACTGGACACAGTACACAAATTTAAAAGACAGAACAGAACAAACCAGCAACATCATCGTATGGTCTGATCCTTAAGCATCCCAGGACTATTTAAGATTTTAAATATCCATGAAACGTGCCTAGTCATGTTCCCACAGAGCTGAATGCTGCTGAGAACAGCTGCTTGAAAATGTGTTCCCTGTTGATCTCTACAATGTTCTCCAACTTCAAGTGACCCAGGAGCCCAGTTGTGGACTTGTTCATTAAAGATTTAACTACAAAATAAACAAGCAGCAAATATCAAGCAGAATTTTGTGTGTGTGAGTAGTTATGTGCGGCATGGCGTGTGCGAGCAGAGGCCAGAGGAGACTGTAAGGTGTACCCCCTTATTGTTCAACCACCTGCTTCCTTGAGGCAAAGTCTGTGATTCCAAAGCTTGCCATTTTCAGGAACCCCAGTGATTCTCTGGTCTGCGTTCCCCACAGCTTGGAGGTTACAGATGAGTGTGGACGGCCGTTTATGCAGGTGCTTGGGAATCACGCTCGGGTGGTCTCGGGTCCCCCCAGACCCTCATGCTTGTGTGGAAGGTAGTCTTAAACACTGAGCCATCTCTCCTGCTCCTGGACGGGAACTTTTATTTCCAGGACAAATAAGCAAGTCATTTGTGTGTGTGACTTGTGTGCAAGTATGCATGTTCATATGCATGTGGGTACATGTGAACATGTGTGTGGAAGCCAGGGACTAACACTGGGAATCTTCCTTAGTCTCTCACTGAGCTCAGAGCTCATTCACTCAAGACTAGCAAGCCAGCTTGCCCCGGGGAGCTGCCCATGTCTGCCTCCAAAGTGCTGGGATGACAGGCACACGTTGCCATGTGTGGCATCTACATGGGTGCTAGGGATCTGAATGAACTCAAGTCTGCATGCAAAGCACTTCACTAACTAAGCCATAACCCCTGTCTCCAATAGGTCAAATCTTAACATTCTACTTGAAAGAGAAGGAAAAATGCAGCTGTGTGTTATTAAAGAAGAAATTTCCAGAGGAAGGCAGAAATTGCCCAGCAGCACTGGCCACCTTCAATAGCACCTGGTTACGTGGATAGTATGTCCTGCCACACCTGTTCTGCACAGATCAAATGGCCAAAAATCTCGAGCTTACTAACGGCTCTTTGCTGCGAGGTAACAGAGCACACAAGTGGAGGGGCATCACCCAGGTCAAGCAGACATCCCCTCGGTGGGTGGTTTAACCCCGCAACCCCCCGGCTGGAAGACTGTGCATTGGGCCGAGCCATCTTTTACTCGAGGACGTTGTCTTCCTTACCAAAAACCTGGGCCAGCAATCGTTGCCACGTCCTAACCAGAACGTGTTCTTGGTTGTCTTGCGTTCTTGTGAGGCTAGGCGACTGACAGCCTGGCTCTGGTTACAAGGACTCTCCATCCACTGGATTAGTCTGCTCAGTCAACCACAGGCTAAGTTCTCGAATGTTTCCTCTGCCGGAATTTCTTCCCAAACCTTCTGACGGCTCAGCCCTCCCTGAGCACCTGCCCGGCACATCCCTCCAGGGCGCGATAGCTGTCCACGCGCAGAGACACTTCCATGGGGTAAAGCAAGCAACTGCTGCTCATGAAGGTGACATGACATTAGAAAGGCTTGAAAAGTAACATGGGAATAGTAAACCTATTTAAATTGCTCAAGTTAAAACATTCAAGTTCAGAGTAATAGGAGAAAAGTGTATGTAATAATGGGATAATTCACTTGCATGAGTTAATCATATTTGGTAAGTGGGTGGAACTCAAAGGGAAGAATTGAGCTGAAAACTGAGGGGAGGAAAACAATGATCAGAGAGTAAGGGTCAGCTCAGAGTTCAGTGCCTCAATTTGTATTCCGGCAAGACAATTTACACTGCCCAGTGTCGTGGTTTCTATGCCATGCTCAGGTGCCTTTATGAGGAAGTAGTGAAGTGCTCAACATTTGTTTTTCAGTGGTACTTTCAAGCTCTGTGGCCCCAGCTCTTAAGACAGTAGCACTCTGATTCTATGTCTTGTCCTTTTGAACTTTTTCCACTTTTCCTGGTTCTTTCTCCTTCCTGTTTTTATTCAGCATGGCTGGAGTGGCCGCCAGGGACTGAGTCTCTCGTTCGCTCTTGCTTCCCTTTTCCAGGCTCCCAGAGGCTGAGGCTGCAGCCTACATTCTGTTTTTGAAGACATGCTCTAAAAGCATTCTGCAAACTGATGGTGAAAGTGAGTTTTGTTTTGTTTTGTTTTTCACACTAGTCCAGGCTGACCTGGAACTCACAATGTAGTCTCAGGGTGGCCTCAAACTCATGGAGATCCTCCTACTCTTCTGCCTCCCCGGTGCTGAGATTAAAGGCGTGTGCCACCACACCCCGCTTAAGTGAGATCTTTTCTAAGCAATGAATCTTAACCACATCATCTACAAATCTAATTGTGTCAATGCCTATTTCCTGTGGCTCTCACATTGTTTCTGGCCTCTCTTCCGCAATGTGCCCTGAGCCTTGGGGAGGATGGGGAGGAGTGATGTGGAATCCAGTCTTCTGGGTAGGGAATGGCCACTGCACTATGATCACCTGGCAGCTGTGGTTTTCTGAACAAGAGTGGGCCTGTCAAAGTCCATCATGGGGGGGGGGGGCGAGGTCACACCCTGGCAGGTATTAGTAGTGGGGGCTGGGGGAGGGGAAGCCATGTTCTTCTGTGGTATAGCCACTGCTAAACTGTCCAAATTCTGGTAAATAACCCTCAGTCCCTCCACCGCCAAGCAATCAACTCTTAATTAAATTTAGTGGGTCACCAAGAAAAAAGAAAGAATGAAAGTAGGAAGGAGACTAATTGGAAAGAAAGGGTTTAGCAGAGTGGTAGGGGATAAGAGAGGACGATGAAGGGCAAATACGATAAAACCTACATTACATAACATGAAATTGCCAAAGATAAAAAATCTTGTTTCTAAGGAAAAAGCCCAGAAAATTGCATTTCCATAACTTAAAATATTTCAGTTACCACTTAAAGAGACATGCGTAGTTATATAAATACTGCAACATGAAAATTGCTGGGAACAGTCCAGCCATAGTACCACCTTTAAAGTAAACCGTCCAAGGAAGTGAGGTATGATTTGTTTGTGGGTCACTAGGCAAGTCCCTCACAGGGATGTGTCTTTATCTCAAAAGGAGTACCTTCCCTATGATGCACTAAAACTCATTTTAAATAATTCTAAACCCTAGTAAGTTCTTGGCATGTAAGACACGCTAAGGGAATAGAATCAACCCTTCACCAGCACCTGTTGAGTTTCCAGAAAGCTCTCTGGTGGTCTGGCAGCTCTGAAAGGACTACCAATCATTGCCTTTCCCCCTTGCTTGCATCTTTTCCCAAGTGTTATAAATCAAGTCGGGCAGCAAGGCAGGCAGGGCATACAACTGGCACTCTAGAAAAAGCAACATTTTGTGTGCAGGTACATGTGTTCCTGTGTTGTGTGGGCACATGTGTGTGTGTGTGCACAGAGGCCAGCATTGGTTACTGTCCTTGATCACTCTCCACCTAGCTTTTTGAAGCAGGGCCTCTCGAATCTGATCTAGCTAGACCAGCCGGCCAGCAAGGCCCAGGGCCCCTTCTGCATGCCCGTCCTCAACACGGGATCACAGGCTCATGCTGCTCCGCCTGGGCGCTGGGGGGAGGTGGTCTGGCCTCAGGTCCTTCCTCATGCTTGTGCAGTTAAGCGGAACTAAGCCATCTCCCTAACTCCTCACGAGGTACTCAATGTCCCCGGAAAGACAGAAAGCAACTATAGGCTGATGACCCAAAGGTGACCAAGCTTCCAAGCCCTAAAGACAGAGAGAACCTAAAGTGGAAATCTCATGTGGGGCCACCGTGAGGGAAGCAGGACGGGTGGCTTTATCACAGGACAGTCTGTCTTTGTGCGCGCGCACTTCAGCTCTTCTGCCTCGCTTCTTTGAGCCGCAGCTCACGCTCAACCTGTAGCTTCCATGGCTTTCTGGTTGGACTGGCTGACCAGTGAAGTCCAGCAATCCGCCTATCTCCACTCCCCTGCTCAGGGCTGGGGTTAGAGGCACGCAGGGCCGCGCCTGACTCCTCATGTAGGCGCTGAGGCTCACACCCAGGTCCCCACACTTGCAGAGCAAGTGCTCTGACCCAGCCCCTAACGCAGCTGTTGACTAGGTTGTCTCTACGTGTTAGAGCTGAAGGAGTTTAAAAGCAGATCCTTACACAGCTTAGTACAGATAGTGAAAAGTAGAGGAGATGGAGAGTTGACTGTTGAGCAACGTGAAGACTTCTGTCACCGAACTACACACTTGAAAGTGGACCAAATGGTGCACTTTATGCGTATTTCACAATGACAACCTTGGGGCTGCATTTCCCGTGCTTAAGTGCTCCCCGGGATCACTTTGTGAGCACAGTCACGGAGGAGCCGAGGCTGACTGTGCTTGTTTCACCTGCAGGACTTGGAAGCCCATCACTCACCCGTTTCCTCATCTGTAATAAGAGAAATGCTAACATGCCTACCATGCATAGCAGAGTGCTATGGGTACTTAGGCAGAAACCTTGCAAAGTCCCTGGCACACACAAGGGGCTCAGTCATTCCAAGTTGTCCTAGCAGCATGACTTTTGTACTGTAAAACAAGGAATGAAACAAAGCTTCCACTTGTGAAAGGCTAGTTGTTCATTTCTCCCTGGTTCCCCACATCCCTGAGAACTATAAAACAACTTGTCTTAAGACACTGCACACTGCAGCGAAGGGATGCATGAGCCACCACGTTGATTACATCAGTGTCACAACCTAAGAGGCAGCCGTGTCAGAGAATTCAGAAGAACATAAATTTAGCAAGTTAATATATACATATATTTATATTTATCAAATATAACAAGGGCATATAAAAGCATAATATAATTCACACATACAAAAAGGCTATTTTAGTCCCTTTCATATCCTGTTTTAGACAAAACTATGATACCCAGAGAATAACAGGAATGTATTACTTCTAAAAACTGGGTATGTTATAAATGAAACAGATCCAATTATCTAAACTTTCTCACAGAATTCTAAACATGAGGCCTACTGAACTGTACTCTCAGAATCAACTTAAATAAATTGCTGGTCAATTTGAAGGAACCATTTTCAGTGGCTGACAGTCCAGGTAGAAAAGTATATAAAATGATTCATGAGTCAAAACATTTATACAAAAGGAATGGCTTTAACAAACCCCAGACATTATAAAGAGGAAATGTGTTGAATTGTAAAATTTCTGAAACAACTACCTTTCTTTTTGGACCACAGTATAAAGTACGAAAAATTTCACAACAGTTGAAAAATAACATTTATATAGACAAAGCTAAGGGATAAAAAAAATATCAGATGTATGAAAAACATCTCAAGTCACAGAGGAGGTAACTGAACTATACAATTTAGAAATAAGCTTAAGTGCATTTTCTTTTTACAATTTAACCACCACATGTAAAAACTGACAATTAAAATGCAAGTACAGACCTGCAAGCTTTTTGGCCATGATGCAAATATTAAAAAGTGAATTGCCAATTGGAAAATAATGGCTCACATACAACCAGAGAAGCACAAATGGTCAAAGATGCCCTACAGAATTGTGAAGGAGAAAAAAAATCACAACGTATCTTCTAGGCACTTGTATTCAGAAACATTTTATAAATAAACAGTTTCATTTAAAAAAAAGCAATAAAGCTGATTTTCCCCAATTGCACCTGTTAGTTGAGAAATATATCATATATATCATATATTAGGGTTGCATTTAAATGGGTAATTTTATGGGGAAAAATCAATAGAATTTTCAAAACTGAATCCACCTATCTTATTCACAACTTTGAAAAACTGAATTTAAAGTTAACTCCAGTGAGGCACAAGTGTGGCCCTATCAAAACGTTCTAACACCTACTATGATAAACACCACGAGGACCATCAGCAAATCCATGCTTTGGCAATCCTGTACAAAAGGGGCCCCGTCAAAACACTCTTTCACAAAACAAACACCACAAACACAACAACAACAACAACAACAACCCTGATTGGTGAGTCCTACACAAACTGTGGAATTTCATCTTCAAGGTCTTCGAACTGCTGCATTCGTTTTAGCCTTGGTCTCTGGCACGCTGGGCTCCCGGCAGGCCAGCCCTGCTCCTCTGAGCTCTCCTTCGGCTGGCCACCCAGCTGTGCGCCTGTGCCCTCAGGGTCCAGATCGGACTTCACCACGGGGCTCTGGGGCACGGAGGCGGAGGCAGAGAGGGGGGCAGGCTTCCCCGGCGCCCCCCGCGGTTTGTAGAAGGTGGTCCAGTGCTGCGGCTGCAGTGTTCTGGGCGCGCGGCCAGCGGCCAGGGGGCAGGAGTCCGAGGCCCGTCTCTCTGACGCCTCTCTTGCTGACCTGGCTGGCTCCGTGCATGGCCTGCTGGACTGCGTGGCACTGGCAGAATTCTGGTCCCCACTGTTCCTGACACTCGTCAACCCTTTCTCGGGGAGTGCGCTGGGCACACCCACGGTAGCCTTGGCAACTGAACTGCTCCGTTCATACTGTTTATCCCAGGGTTTTTGCAGATTCTGCTGGTCAATGCCATTAAATTTGGAGCAAGTAGTGGTTGAGGTGTCTTTTCTATTGAGTCCTTCAAAGGCAGGATTCTTGCCAAGCCTGTCTGAACTTACACTTCCCACATTTCTGCCTCCTCTCTCAGTAGGAGAGCTTGCGAGAAGAAGTCGGTCTACAGGCAGGCTGACGGGCCTCAGCTTGGTCCTGGGAGTGTGCCTCTGCACACTGCCTGCTGCCCTGTCAGACCTGGGAATAAGCAGCTTGGGAGTTTTACAGTTCTCCTCCACTTTTTGAGATCCTGATTCAAGCTCTTGATCAAGAAGCAAATGTATCTTGTTGTCTGAAAAATTTTAAGATTTAATTAACTACGTGGCACATGGCAAGCGAGTACAGACATTCTATGTAAAAAAGTAGCCTTACATATTCTTTGCAGTATTATATTCTTAGCTATCTTGGCAAATATTAAATAGTGTTAAAGGCACATTTTGGTTTTGTGGTTTTGTTGTTGTTGTTGTTTTTCGAGATAGGGTCTCACTCTAGCCCAGGCTGACCTGGAATTCACTCTGTATTTTCAGGGGGGCCTCGAACTCACGATGATCCTCCTACCTCCGTGACCTGAGTGCTGGGATTAAAGGCAAGTGCCATCATGCCCGGCTCTACAGGCACATTTTGAATTTAAAAGTTCATTAAAAAATTATCTAAGTCGGGCTGGAGAGATGGCTTAGCGGTTAAGCGCTTGCCTGTGAAGCCTAAGGACCCCGGTTCGAGGCTCGGTTCCCCAGGTCCCACGTTAGCCAGATGCACAAGGGGGCGCACGCATCTGGAGTTCGTTTGCAGAGGCTGGAAGCCCTGGCGCGCCCATTCCCTCTCTCTCCCTCTATCTGTCTTTCTCTCTTTGTCTGTCGCTTTCAAATAAATAAATAAATAAATAATTTTAAAAAAAATTATCTAAGTCATCAGCACTCAGGAGGCAGAGGTAGGAGGAGAGCTGTGAGTTCGAGACCACCCTGAGACTACATAGTTAATTCCAGGTTAGCCTAGAGTGAGACTCTCAATAAACAAACAAAACAAAACCCCAAAATTATCTAAGTCAATATAACCACAAAGCACTTCACAGATTATTAAAACAAAACCAAAAACAACAAACCAACCAAACAAAACACTTTCACTTGTTTTTTGATTCCTTTTGAAGAAGGGTCTCACCCTAGTCCAGGCTGACCTGAAACTCACTCTGTAGCCCAAGCTAACCTCAAATAGCAATTCTCCCACCTCAGCCTCCTGAGAGCTAGGGCAAGAGGCACGCAGCACCATGACCGTCTTCTGACTCTATAGCACAGTTAAGTCACAGTGCGAGTTCAGCATGTTAGGGGACTCAGACAGCACCCTCCCAGCTGATCAACTAATGAACTAACCTCTACTAGGTCAAATTAAAGTTGAAGAATTGTACTTTGGTTAAAAAGGTGCCATTCTCCCAGATTTATTTTCTCCTTTCTGCACAACTCTGCTCCCGTGGCCTGTGCTTTCTTCTCTCGAGTGGAGTCCTTAGCTCAGCTCCCCACACCACATCCTGTTTGCCACATTACTCCAGAACCTCCAGTTCCTGTGCCAGGCCACCCCAGTCCCTGCTCCTCCGCTGAGCAGCTGTGGACCCGACACTGATCTGGCTCTGAACTTCAGCTGCCCTGTGCATGGCGTGCAGTCCTCTGCTCATGGCCTGCCCTTCCTCCTACATCCCTGCACAGGTTTAGACAGGAGCCCACCACCATCACTTGTCAGCCATTGTCTCGTCTGACCTTCCTTCCCTGGGCTGCAAAGCACCACTCCTGTGACTTGCTTGCCGGCCCTTTCCCCACATTTGCAGAACTCCCTAAGGGACCCTGCCCATTGCAGCTGCCCTGTACGCACTGAAGCACACGCATTCTTCTGCATGTGCAGCCAGAAGCCTAACACAATGGAAGGAGGGCAGGTTCTGCTGCTGGCTGCGTGGGCCTTGGCTCAGCTACTATTCCATTTTTGCCCTGTGAAGGACCCTGCACTATCCTACCCGCCCGCACCTGTCAAGAAAGACTGTGCATCTATGCTGTTGTATGGTCTACATGATCAAATAAAAACATTCTAGAACTACCTGGTATATAGTTAATACTCGAAAATTCTATTTCAGAATTGCTTATGTTTATTGCTATTTTTTTTTAAATATTTTATTCATTTACTTGAGAGAGACAGAAAGAGACAGAGTATGGGGGTGCCAGGGTCTCCTACCACTGCAAATGAACTCCAGATGCATGTACCATTTTGTGCATCTGGCTTTATGTGGATACTAGGAGTTGAACCCAGGCCATCAGGCCTCGCAAGCAAGTGCCTTTAAGCACTGAGCTGTCTCTCCAGCCCCTATTACTATTCCTAATTGGGAATCCAATTTCATGGAACAGTGAGAAAAAGTCAGGGTGGCATTAGTGATGTGTCTCACATTGTGAGCTGTGGGTTGAATGAGGCTAACGCTATCTAGCTTGTAGCACAGAATTGCTATGGAGATCAACTCCTAAGGTGCAATCATCATCTTAACTATCAACTACTGGGCTGAGGAGTGCCTAGGAGATGAGTAAAGCACACCTCGTGGGATGAACCTGATGTCACTGGCATTTCCAAGATGGTTAGATCACGAGGCTCTGATCTAATGGACTAACTGAGTGAGGAAGTCATAATCTGGTGGTACTATCGGGAAGCAGTGAAGGTGGAGCCTCGTTAGAGGAAGGAGGCCACTACTCATTGGCATGATCTTGGGGTATCTTGCCCAGCCCCTCTCTGTATTCTCTTTTGCTGATTTTTGACCCCTACAATTTGAGCTGCCCAACTTCAACTTGTACTTCCCACACACAAAGTGGACAGATACCTCCTCTGAGACTGAACCAAAACCAACCCTTCCTTCCCTTAATTTATTCTCACAGGATTTTGGTCAGCAGGGATTTTGGTCACTGTGGTAGTTTAAATACATGGCCCCCAAAATATTCAGTGTTTTATTAGCTTGTAGTTTGGATCTACAGCCACCTGGCTGGAGGGAGTGTCACTGGATGAATCTTAGGGTCCAGCCCTCAGGTGTAATGGTGGGTTTGCAATTTCAATCTAAAGACATGCAAAGAGTGCCTAGCTACACTTCCTGAAGTGTGCTGTGCTGTGTGCCTTCTCTCTCTCCACTTGGTCCTGTGAAGGCGGCCAGCTTCGTCTGTCATTGTGGAGCTTCCCCGGGATCTGTAAGCTTCAATAAATCCCTTCCTCCATAACTGTGTCTGGTCTGGAAGTTCACCTCAGCGACCTGAAGCTGCCTGCTGCATCAACTAAGACATAGAATCAAACAATAAATTCAGTGCTGTCCTCAGAGAAGTGAAGTTATTGGCTCCCTTCCTTTTCAGAGTCTGCTCATGGACATCTGATTATATCTCTAATTTTAGCTCTAAAGATACAGAATTATAGTGGCAAATGTAGGCTTTCCCATTACCATGACAGCTACCCTTCACTGCAATAAAACTGCTATAGAAAATCTGAATCAGATGACTGTAATCAAGGACATGAAACATACATATGTATGAGGCTGCAGACAGGGAAAGATTACTTGTTAAATTAAATTTGATTTATTTGTGTGTGTGTGGGGGGGGGGAGGTTAGGATCTCTTGTTGCTGAGAACAAACACTGGCAATATGTGGGTGGCTAGGGAACTGACCCTCAAATGGCAGTCTTTGTAAACCTGTGAGCCATCTCCCCAGGCCCTGAAAACAAAACAAAACAAAACTTTGAGTCTCATTTTCTTGAAATTTGGAGCCTTGTTTGGGGTTTATGAGCCGTTAGAGCAATATTGTGAATTACAAAACACATGAGGAATTAGCACACTGTTTAACACATGCCTGCCTTGACTTTAAAAAGCTAACGAAGCAAAAATGAAAACCAAAAATGATTTTTAAAGGAGCACAAAAAACCCATGATTAAGAACTCAAAGAAGTCTTTGCTAAGAGAGACATGGTATTTATTTAAATGTGATGTATACTAACAGTCACTTTTCTCGATGGCAGACACTGATTTGTTAACTAGTAAAGCTCTCAAGCGTGGACTTCCCTCAGCTCCGCTCACTCTGGCTTTCACTATTCTAGGGACTGAACCTAGTGCCTGGCACATGCCAGCCAAGTGCTCTGCTCACTTCGGCTTTTAACGATGGTTTGTTTGCACAATCTTACTTTAGTGAACACATTTTTCACATGGCTACTTACCAGTGAGGCATGTGTCACACTTTTCCAATGCATTTCGCTTGCGTTCTGATTCTTCAAAGGATGTAGTTGATTCAAACATTTTGCTCTCACAATCGGCAGCTTGGATATCCTGCTAGTAGAAGAAAATCTTTACATTTGAAGAAACAAAACACTTTAAAACAAACAGCTGAATACCAGTAACTTATTGACATAAATGTTTTAACATTACAATGTAATTTTTTAAAGGCCAAACTCACTTCCTTTGAAGAAAAGAACAGTGACTTCATAAGATGTTCTGAGTCTCTTTCATCTGGGGACAAGAGAGGTTTTGGGAGAGCGCCGTGGTCAAGCTGAGGTCCAGCAGCGCCTGTTCCAGACACAGCCTCCTGCGGCTGCAGGGACCCGTCGAAGATCTTCTGCGAGTAGGTAATGAGGAACTCTACCAACCGAGCCTGACTGGAATATTCAGCGATGGAAGAGATGGTGACAGGAGCAGTCGTGGGCCGTGGCCTGATGAGCGTTGGTCCAAATATCACCCCCAAGTTTTTGGAGTTCATCTTGTTTTCTTCTGCATGATCTACCACCCTGCAAAACAGAACATAGATAGATAGAGAGCTGTATGAGATACGCCCACTGGAGTCCTTTACAAGTGGCTTACTATGGATTGGGAAAGGAAGAGGAAATGAGCTACAAGAAATATGAGAAAAGTCTGTCAGGGGTCATGTTGTAGGAAAGGTTAGGAAAAAGGCTTTTATTGGATTAAAATATTTATTACAAGCCAATTTTTTTGCTAAAAAACAAGTAGAAGGAACTACTGAAGCTTCACCAGCAGAAAAAAAGTCTCTTTAAAAATTATTTCCACCTCAGTGTCTTGTATACCCTTAGTTTCTTACCATTGTAAATTCCTTAGATTGGAAATGAAAATATGTCAATTTCTTATTGCCAAAGCTGTTTTCAAAACTAATTAACTCTCTAAAGTTCTTTGAAGTCTACTGCCCCTCCCAGAGTATGGTTTTACTTTGAGCTCTTACCACATTTGGTGGTTTGATTCAGGTGTCTCCCATAAACTTAGGTGTTCTGAATGCTAGGTTCCCAGCTTATGGAGATTTGGGTACTAGCACTTCCCGTAGGGATTGTATTGTTGGGGGCGGGCTTGTGGGTGTTATAGCCAGTTTCCCCATGCCAGTGTCTGGCATACTCTCCTGTTCCTGTGGCCCACCTTATGTTAGCCAGGGGGTAATGTCCACCCTCTGCTCATGCCATCATTTTCCCCTGCCATTGTGGAACTTCCCCTTGAGCCTGTAAGCCAAAATAAAACTCTTTTTCCCAGAAGCTGCTCTGGGTTAAGTGATTTCTACCAACAATGAGAACCTGACTGCAACACCACATTTGATTCTATGACTATTCAAGAAGAACTAAATTGCAGTAAACACCTCCCTCCCATTTCTCTTATTTCTGCCAGAGAGATCCAACAGGTAAATCAAGGCTGCTAAATTCCTGGCTCAAAATGCCTTAGTACAGTGGAAAGATTTTAAGAGCCACAGGCAGGATGGAATACCCTGTGGCATTATCTCCCTCAACCCAAGATTGACTGATGCACTCATAACCCCATGGGGAACACCCTTAACCCCACTGAGGAGGGTCCTCAGTGGTTTAGGAGCCAGGAGAGATGATGTCTAATGGAAATATGACTAGCACCCAATAGGGCCATGCAATAAAATTCATAAGTAGAAACAAAAAAGATTCAGTGGAGGGGGGATCTGAGGGGAATAAAGGGGCTTAAGATCATGGTATATTACTTATATTTATGAAGTTGTCAATAAAAAAGTTTGAAATATTTCTTTAGTTGGTTCAGAAGCAAGAGAGCAAACTCAATGGCTAGGTATGCAAGGTTTTCTCATCAGACCTTTAGGAAGCTCAGTATCTGTTTCTTCTTTCTGTCTGGCAGCCCAACCCAATTACTCTGATTTCTTAAATGTGAACTGCTCTCCTCATTTCTGTTTCTTGGCCTCTGTGGATAATGAGAGTATGCACATTCTTGATGCGTTAAGTCACCACTGAGTTCTTTCAGGCCGACTCTGACTAACCCCACACCTACTCCTTCTCTACAAGCTGTGCACATCTGTCAGCACAGAATGGCGCTGCGCTGTTCGTATGCATGTCTCTCCCCCAAGATGATGTGCCCACAGATGGCAGGAACCTGCTTCCCCAGCTAGTCTGGCACACAGGCATGTGGGAGAATGATCTGGCTGTGTAAATACATACTCAATATTCCTTTTCTCTAACATGCAACTAAAAATGAAATTCCTTTTAAAAATAAGATTACAATAATGTGACTGTAGTTAACATTACTGAACTTTGCACAGAAAAATGGCTAAGGTGAAAAAGTTTATTTAAGAAGAAACTATGAAAGCTGGACATGGTGGTGCATGCCTTTAATCCCAGCACTAGAGAGGCAGAGGTAGGAGGATCACCACGAACGAGTTCAAGGCCACCCTGAGTCTACAGAGCGAATTCCAGGTCAGCCTGAGCTACAGTGAGACCATGCCTCGAAAAAGCAAACAACTAAAAACAAAAAAAGAAACTATGAAATAAGGAACAGCAGTAGTGGAGGCTCTGCATCTATAAAGTCCTTACCGCTTGAGATGGAGTATGAGGTAATGAAGACTGTTCAGATTGGACGCCGGCAACTGTCTTAGGAGGTCCTTGCCCCTTAGAAGAATTCTGTTTATTTCTATGCACATGTTTGGGCACTTTCTATCCTCAGGGCTGTACCTTTTTGTTTCTTGCTCTTCATTTACATGCTGTATCTCTTTTGCAAGGTCTAGAAATTCCTTGTATAATCGAAATAAAATAAATGGTTCTGGAAGCTAAAAAAATAAAAATTATATTAGGAATGTTGTTCTGTCAAATTTATTCTTTCTGTTAATAGTTAACTATTATTTACAGATACTCAATGATTTAGTATAACCCTTTAAACTTATAAGAGTTCAAGTAAATCTTTAAATGTATATATTTGCTACACATGTGACCTATAAGGTTAATTAATCTGCAACTATTGTCACAAATTATATTTAGATTCAAAAAGATTACTGATAATCAAACTTGAAATCTGAAGTTAAAGGGTAAGATTTAAAAACACTAATATAAATCTTATATATATTACATTCATGTCTATACCAAAGCTAGTGCTGTTTTATTCAAACAAAACCACTATAACAAAATACGTTAAATGAATTAAAACAAGTTGGCAATTTGGATTTTATTGGTGTAGGGGAGATTTAAAAAAAAAAAAAAAAAGACAGGCCTGGTATCACACGCTTTTAATCCCAGCACTCTGGAGGCAAAGGTAGAAGGATTGCTGTGAGTTCAATGCCACCATGAGACTACACAGTAAATTCCATGTCAGCTTGGACTACAGAGAGACTCTACCTCAAAAAACCAACCAAACAAACAAACAAAAAACAAGATTAGCCTGGTGCGGTGCTGTTGCCTTTAATCTTAGTGTTTGGGAGGCAGAGGTAGGAGGAGGATTAATGTGAATTCCAGGCTAGCTTGAGACTACATAGTGAGTTCCAGGTCAGCCTGGCCTAGAGCAAGACCCTATCTCAAAGAAACAAAAAACAGAACAAAACAAAAAACTAAGACCGCCACAACAAAGTACTACAGGCCAGTGCTTTAGTTGGGCCAGACTGCAGACTAGCAGCAGACAGTATGTCCTGCAAAAGGTGTACTGTCGACATTTGTCTAATTCTTAAATATGGCTTGACTTGCCATGAAATTGTCAAAAGTAAAAAAGTTCTATCTCAAACTGATAAACACCTATTTCCATAACAAATGCTGATGTTCCCACTGTTCTACAATGGAAAGCACAGTGCCCTGCTGGCTAGCTGACAGCCTGGGTAATCTGTGAGAAGGCAGGTGCCTTGACATCAGTCCCACCATCACTCTGGATCTGAAGGAAGTCAGAAACTTCAGGCTTCCCACCTGGTAAATGAATAGAATAAACGATTCTTTCCTGTAATACTATTGTGAGAACTGATCACAGCTTCCCATATGAAAGTTTTGGTCATACAATACTTCCGAAACACAATGACAGTTCATAGTATTGCACCCTATTCATCTTTTCTCCCTAATGCCCAGAAAAGATATAGGGATGACACATGAGACTTATAGTCCCTTGTAGGCACTTAAAGTGTCATTTCTCAGTTAAGGGTTCTGCAAAACAGGAATCAGAGATATCAATCCTTTCCTGGGCTAGCATGGCAGATTCAAGAGCCCTGCTATTAAAGAGCCGAGAAAACCAGAGAAGACACAAAGCAGGCCTCACAGGCTGGCGAGGAGACGGCAAGTGCCGACCCTGTAGTTCCAAGAAGGCTTTCAAACCAAAGTGTCCTACATGTTCCTACAGGACTGAGGCCTCTGCTCCAGGGGCAGGGGCCTAGCTGAGCAGGCTTAGCTCTCCAGAGCCCTGTCTCCACGTTCCCTGAGCAACCTTTCCTCCCGAAGTCTGGAGATTGTTCTCCGCGGTATGGTATGAAACAGTCTCTGAATGGGCAATGCCAAGTACAAGGAGTGGAGGAGCAATGCCCAAGGCACACGCGCGAGTGCAGGGCCCCGCAGTCTTCCCGCCTGCGCTCCCTGCTTACTGGCACATCTCCAGGAGAGGAAATCCTTCTCTGGGTCCAGAGCAGCCAAGAACAAGGAGCTAGAGATCCATACACCAGTGTTTCTCAAACAGTCCACACACACCTCACAGTAACAGTTTTTAAGAGCTTCACACTGGCAAGAGATTTCAGTTCCCAACTCATGTTAAGCAGACAACCAAGGAAGACTATGCTATCCACTTGATGACCACAGATCGGTGACAGAACACTGAAAACGTGGCTGCTCCAAATTGAAATGTCCTGTAAAGGAACACTACACACCAGATTCCAAAGACTAGAAGTTCCAAAAAGCCCTCTTAATAATTTCAATTTTATCAGTAGGTAAGAATTTAAATGATACTTCAATGTTAAAAAACATTAAAAATAACATTTTTGTTTGTATAGCTGCTAATGGAGAAATTTACATCACAATTCTACTGGATAAGGTTAGAGGATAAGTTGAGAAAGGAACCCTTTAAAAAACTCTATGAATGTCTCTAGGTAAATACTGTGTCACAGGGTATTGTTAGAAGGAACAGAAAAAAGTGTGACTATAGGAGTGAAAAAATTTTGAGTCCTGGAAGAAAATAGGGCTTAGAAAGCGTCGCAAGGGAAGAAAAGCAGATAGGGAATGGACGCAGGGAAGGCAAGACAGACTCGGTACAGGGTGCCCAGTGCCCAAGCAAGAGTTCTAACAAGAAAGTACAAGTAAATTAGAGGGAAAGAAATGGGCAATGAGAGCTAGAAAAGTTCCTAGAACTCAATGATCGATCCTGTTGACAAGACCTCATGGAATGCTCAAAATAATGGATGAAAAGGGAAAAAAAAGAAAGAAAAAAACAGGCCACATACAAGGGTTTGGGGGGGGGGGGTGGAGAGAGGAGAGGGAAGGGCGCGCTCCCTGACACCATCTCTTCATTTACATCCGAGAGCCAAATGCCGGCTGGACCTGGCCCTGCTCTGTACCTGGCTCACAACATGCTCATTTCCTCCCGTGTCCCTCCATAAGCTGCTGCCAGAAGTCACTTATACCCCACAAACATGTCTTCCTTGAATCTATTGCAAACTGCAGGCACAACACAGAGCATAGAAAAAATCAGTGTAGGGCAGCCTACACCCTGGCCACACACCTGCTAAGCCTCTAGTGCCAGCATCTAGACTAATTCTGCTCGACGTTCCCAGTATGAACTTTAAGGATTCTCCCACTGATTTTGCACAACAGCTAGTTTGAGATATCAACGACGGCAAAGCCAGACTGTGATGTGAACACAGCTCACATGCAACAGTGTGACACTGCACTTCCCTAACAGCAGAACTCTGCAGGCCATCAGGACAGTTTCTAAAACTTGACCATAGAAAAGCTTAGTTATTTCTATACATTCAAAATGTTATTTACTCCTTCAGCATGGTTAAAAAGAGCTCAAAGCTGGAGCTAGGAGGTTACAACTTAGACAAGGTATATGGTAGTCTTGTATGAAGCATGTATTTCATTTTCTCATGGTGAGCAATGGGAAACCATAACTTGTTTTATTTCTGTTCCTAAAACTGGATGTTTTTATATACTTTCTATACATTAATATTTAGAAGACATAGGATGAGCCATGCCAATTAAAACATGTGGAGCAAATGGTACAAATATAAATTTTATTTTTACTGTAATAGTAATTTTTAAAGTTAATTTATTACTTTATTTATTAGAGATAGAGAAATGGGGAAAAGGAAGGAAGGCGGAAAGGAAGAAGAAGGGGGAGAGAGAGAGAATGGACACATCAGGGCCTCTAGACACTGCAAATGAACTCCAGATACATGCACCACCTTGTACATCTGGCTTACATGGGATCTAGAGAATAGAACCTGGGTTCTTAGGCTTCACAGGCAAGTGCCTTAACCGCTAAGCCATCTCTCCAGTCCACAATAGGTTTTAAGAATAAAAATTACCTGTCGCAGGTATAACTTCAAGACATCACAGATGTCATGTGAACTAAATTCTGAAATGTCTACCAAGTGCATTCCATTTTCCAAAGCTTGACAGAGTTTTTCAGTTTTTAATTTGTTTCCACAAACACGATAAATTCCCTTGAGTGAAAAGAAAAAAATCCTGTTAAATTCTGTTTTAATACAAATGGCTAAATGTAGACATCTCAACATATTTGATGTGTCTTATGTTGAAGTTTAATCTTTGAAGAAAACTTAGAACCAAATGACTTATTTTCCAAATAAATCTGAATAATTTGTTATTACAAAATGAGAGTTCTATTTTCTTTTAAAGCCTCCCTTCACTTGGACAAATCATAGGCCTTTAAGTTTTTAAAATTTGAAGAGTTGCAATGTACCTGTAGACATAAGGCTCTGCTTTCAATTTCGGAGGCACATATTTTGAGTACCAAAGGAATGCCATCTGGTTCTTTTTTTGCAACTTGTGTGAATTCTGCTCCAAATAAGTGTATTTTTCCCATTAGTTTCTGATGACCACAGATGATGACTAAATTCTCTAAACACTTCCGGTGACAAACAAGGAGACACTACAAGAAAATGACAGTTTCAAACTGATTATTTCACTTCAAAACTACTCACAATAGATTTTATTGATCTATTATTTACAGTGTTCAAAAGTTATCTAACAGCAAAATAAAGTACAAAATAATGAAAGATATAATATGGCACAATGTCTTAAAAATACATTTGCAAAAGATCCATGGAGCTGAGAAGACTCAGCAAGTAAAGGCATTTGCTGGCAAAGCCTGCCAACCCAGGCTCACTTCCCCATACCCATGTAAGGCTAGATGCAAAGTGGAGCATGCGTCTATGACCCTAACAAGGCCTCCAACAACAGGAAGTGGGTCCAGGAGAACCAGAAGCTTACTATCAGTTACACACATAGACACACACACACTCTCTCTCAATTAAAAAAAGAAAAAAAAGATCCTGAGTATAACCCTAAGAAAATCGCACATAGCCAATGAAAGAACCATGACCTATATGTATGAATGTATGAAGATGTCATGAAAAACCCCATCACTTTGTGTTTTAACCTAAAAAAATTTTTAAAAATTAGGACTGGAGAGATGGCTTAGCAGTTAAAGCACTTGCCTGTGAAGCCTAAGGACCTAGGTTCGATTCCCAGGACCCACATAAGCCAGATGCTCAAGGTGATACATGCATCTGGAGTTCGTCTGCAGTGGCTAGAGGCCTTGGTGTGCCCACCCTCTCTCTCATGTCAATCAACAAAAATATAAATAAATAAATAACAACCAAAACCAAACACAACACAAGAACACCCACCCCTATTAACAAAAACCAGGGCCAGTGTAATTCTGAAAAGATCTTACCTCTTCACATTCAACACCCTGGAACACTACAATCCCTTCACAATCCCGGCATTTCGTTGGGGATCTCAATTTGCGAAACTTGTGAGTAAGGGCTGCCTTTGACATCAATGTTTTCTTAAATGCTCCAAGGGAATTGGGTCCTTATAATAAAAATGTTAGCATATAAGAATAGCAAGATGACACATACTTTATTTTGAGTAATCTTTATCTTTTTTTTTATAAATTACCATATAATACAAAAGCTATTATTGCTGGGTGTGGTGGTGCACGCCTTCAATCCCAGCATGTGGGAGGCAGAGGCAGGAGGATGGTCAAGAGTTCGAGGCCACCATGAGATTATACAATGAATTCCAGGTCAGTCTTAGCTAGAGCAAGACCCTACCTCGAAAAACAAAAAAAGCTAGTATTCTAAGTTTCTAACATCAAATTAAGTATCCAATTTATAGATCTTTTATAAACTCTATCTTCATTCAAATATTTTAGCCATAGCAGTCAACTTCAAGCCAATAAGACAGGTGTAAGGCATCATGTTCTTAGAATCAGCAAGTATATATTTTTATTAAGATGCCTTGTATAGAGTAAGAAAGGCTGCTTATAGGTGGCACTCCATTCTTAAGAAAAAAATCCTACGAATACTTCAAAGGGAAAGTGCTAGTTATATGAGGTAGTATGTTAGCATTATTTGCTTTAACGATTAGGCTATTTGTCATTTATTATAAAATTATAGTTATTACTGGATGTTTTAATATCATAGTGGAGACCAAATATTCTGTTAAAGATATTCTGCCAAAACAGGTACCTACATGAATCAAAAACAAGTCTAATTTAAGTCATTAAAGTAAATGACTTTTATATCTTTCAACACCCCAACTTTCTTAATTCTCAATAAGTACATTTATCTGCTTGGCTTCTTGCATAGTTTATTATTGTTATTATATTTTTTGGTGCAGGCGATGGAACCAGACTTTATGACTGCTGATCAAACATTCTTCCACTGAGTAGTTTATGCCTACAATGCCCTATGCTTTCTTTAGAAGGAACTTTTTCAAAATTTTTTACACACTGCCATCCTTCTAACAGTAAGTTATTAAGTACCGGCCTTATTAAAAAGCACTATACCTAGCAGACTGTTTTAACAACATGCAAGTATATTTTAGACCTAGCAATTTTACTGCTTAGTCTCATCACTTTATTTTAACCCATCAGAAGCCCTGGTTACTGTGATGCCTTGTGTTTAACGTGCAGCACAGTGAGGATCCCAGGACCGTGCGGATGTAATGCCTCGGCTGCCTTAGTGGTCTTCATTGGGATGGGTATGATACCAGCTTCTGAAGGAGACGGAGGCTCTCTTTCATCAAGATCATCTGCCGAAGACATAGTTCCGCTGGACGGAGTTCGTGGAAGTTTTCGATGAAAGTCTCCTAAAAGAAAATTGTGGATACTATGACTATTAACTACAGAATATCAGAAATGGGCAATGGTAATATTTCTGAATTATATAATTCATACTATTTTATTAGTTTGGATGGAAAAATTTGCTGTTTCTATTCTCATAATCTGGATAATAGAAAATTCTGATATTCCTGGGAAGAAAACAATTTTCACTAAATCTCCTTTTTTCAAATAAATTTAAAACCGAGGACTATATATTCCAATGAGACCTTACTAAAGTAAGCTTCTAACAGTAGACATTTAGGTACATGTTTATGGAGATAGGTATTATTTTCTAATCATGTTTATGGTATGGTAATCTAACACAATATTAAACAATTTATTTATTTATTTTATTTTATTTTCCTGATATGGCTTTCTTGCCACTGCGAAGGAATGCCTGTATGGGTAGCTAGGGAATTGAACCTGGGCTAGCAGTCTTTGCAAGCAAACACCTTTAACTGGTGGTCCATGTTCACAGCCCCAATTAATCATGATTTTTTTTTTTTTTTTTTTTGAGAGAAAGAACGGAGGTGCTAGGGCCTCCAGCCACTGAAAACAAACTCCAGATGCACGTGCCACCTTGACATCTGGTTTATATGGGTCCTGGTGAATTGAACCTGGGTCCTTGGCTTTGCAGGCAAGCATCTTAATTGCTAAGCCATCCCTCCAACCTTAATTTAGGTGTTTCTTTTTTTTTTAATTTTTATTTATTTGAGAGCGACAGACACAGAGAGAAAGACAGATAGAGGGAGAGAGAGAGAATGGGCGCGCCAGGGCTTCCAGCCACTGCAAACGAACTCCAGACACGTGCGCCCCCTTGTGCATCTGGCTAACGAGGGACCTGGGGAACCGAGCCTCGAACCGGGGTCCTTAGGCTTCACAGGCAAGCACTTAACCACTAAGCCATCTCTCCAGCCCAATATTAAACAATTTAAAAGACAGTGATATTTATGTTCACTGAATTAATATACAGTAGTGAAAATCAAGATAGCCACTCATATCAACATGGACCTCAAAAGTGGGTCCTGGTAGGGAGGATATATGAAGGAGGTCATAAAAAGAATCATGTGATTTTGCTGGATCTGGTGGTACAGGCCTAGGATCCCAGCTACTGGGGAGGCTGAAGAAGGGGGGTTTCAGATTCAAAGCCTGCCTGGATGACAGAGTAAGTTCAAGGCCAGCCTGGGTAACTCAAGTGATAGAACCCGGTGTAGAAACCTTGTCTAGTATCCAAGAGGCACTGGGTTCAATCCTCAGTAACTTTCCCTTCTCCTCTACCAATATGACTCCATTTTTCTAACGTCCAAAAGAAAGCTACGCTCCGTGAAACATACAGGCACTACGGGCACGTGAAATAGCTAGGTAACGTTCCAATGTTCCCAAGAAGGTCTAAACGAGGCTTCTACAGTTCTGCTGTTCTGCTTGCAAGGATGGGTAATGATGCCATAAGGGTTACTTTCCTTACAGAATCTCCTATGTCTTACAAAATTAGGCTAACTTAAAAAACACCCCAAATGGGCTATTTTAACCTTTCATTCACTTTTCATTGGTAGACTTAAATATTTCTGTACCTGGACTAATAGATTCTGAATCCAGAGATCGAGATTCACTGCTCCCTCCAGTACTCTCTGAATCACTGAACATCCCAAATGTCCATGAGCGTGTAAAAGAAGGACCTTAAAAAGAGAGTATTTATAAGTTAAAAACTTGACTATAGGTAGATATCTTATGGTAAAATACTGATATTGTGTAAAATGAAACAACTCAAATTTCTTAACAATGACCAATTTGAGACAGGTATGGTGGTTACAACTGCGAATGGTTTTATAAAATTACAATATAAGGCGTGAGTTTCTAATTTCAGAGCTCCAATTCTTTAATAATCACACAGGAAGCACACTGATGTTTCACAGCAAATGTTTAGTTGAAAAGCTACCTGTCGCGTCTGCGCTGTTAGAGCACCTGTCCTCTTCAATTTTATTACACCTGTCAGGAAGGCGCCCGACGTCCTCTAAAGAGTCAGCAGGTCCATATCCAGATGTCCGGGGACTATTTGTTAATTGTTTATTTACATTCCTAAGTGAGGGGAAACAAACACAGCTTAGGGATAGTAATTAATTTTAGTGAACATTCAGAAAAAGTAGTTAATTTAATGAATCTAAGTAGAGCGAGTAAGCTAAACATTAAGAACAAATTATATTACATGATTAGCTTCTTTTAAGAGAGGAATAAAGCTTTTAAATTGTGTGAGCTTAAGACTGCTAAAATGGCAAAGAAGTTCAACAGAATAGTCAGTAATTTATGTCATGACTACATTTTTCTTTTTAAGTATTTCATTTATTTATTAACTTATTTGAGAGAGGGGGGGAGGGAGGGAGAGGGGCAGATACAGAATAGGCACACCAGGGCCTCCAACCCCTGCAAATGAACTCCAGACACATGCACTACCTACTTTGTGCTCTGGCTTAAATAGGAACTAGGGAATGGAACCTGGGTACTTGGGCTTCACAGGCAAGCGTCTTAACCACTTAGCCATCTCTACAATTACATTTTTCTAATAAAAATTTCAGTGGAAAATTTAGGTTAAGTTTTGAGGACACTCAATATACATATGGTCTTCATTTGGCATTCTCAAAAGATTTCTGGAGACTCAAAGAACTGAAGTCTGTGTTGTAATGGGAAGCTTTAGTTTCAAGTATATTTATTCCTTAAGTGTATTGAGATACTACAAAATATTCAAAAATTCAAAACTAGGACTGAAGAAATGGCTCAGCAGTTAAGGTACTTGCCTGCAAAGCATAAGGACCTGTGTTTGATTCTCGAGTACCCATGTAAAGCCATATGCACAGAGTGGCACATGTAGCTGGAGTTTGTTTACAGTGACTAGAGGCCCTGGCAAGGCCATTCTCTATCTGCCTTTCTCTCTCTCTCTCTCAAATAAATAAATAAAATGTTTTCAAAAATTCAAAAGTAAAACATTTCAATAAAAGAAAAGACACTTCTTTATTCCAGACAGGAGTCTGGGTAATGCCTTATCTCTTGAAATAACTTCATCAATGCATTAACTCTTACCCATCAACCTTGTCTTCTAGTTCGGCTGAGTTTGTCGCCTTTACAAATTCACTGTACTCTTGGCCTGGGTCATAGAGTTTGGCACTCTCACAGAGAGACTGTAAACTGTTTGCAAGGGAGGCAACCTGTAGGTGCTGCATCTGGAAGAGGTTAACTGTTACCTGTGGTCACAGGTACAGACCAAAGGAAGACAAAAAAGTGATGTATGAAATGTCAATGTACACTTGTATCAGATGACACCACCAGTAAAAACCATACAAATGAAATATACAACACTGCCTGGAGTGGTAGCACACGCCTTTAATCCCAGCACTTGAGAGACAAAGTTTAGAGGATCGCCGTGAGTTCAAGGCCACTCTGAGACTACACAGTGAATTCCAGGTCAGCCTGGACCAGAGTGAGACCTTACCTCAAAAAAACAAAAATTAACAACACACACACACAATACTGTCAGCATGTTAAGCTTCCTGATATTATGCAAGATCTAGTCCAGAAATGAAAAAAGAAGTTTTAATCTAGTATCTAGGACTTATTTCCAACAAAACTAGCTTTAAAGTGAAAATTTGAAAATATAAACCCATATCCTTACTGGTTAACAATTTTAAGAGATGGATATGTTTTGAGAATCCTTTGCTCTGTACTGTGGTGAGCAATCCACAACTGATTGCTTTTATATTTCATTTTTTAAATTTGTTGGATAGACAGACAGAAAGATGAGAGAGAGAATGAGAATGGGCATGCCAGGGCCTCCAGCTGGTGCAAAAAAACACCAGATGTATGCACCACTTTGTGCATCTGGCTCACATGGGTCCTGGGGAATAAAAGCTGAGTCCTTTGGCTTTGCAGGCAAGTGCTTTAACTGCTAAGCCATCTCTTCAGCCCTCCACAACTGATTTTGACGGCTTTTCTTTATATGGGACGGGATGGGGGCCTTCTTATGTTGCCTAAGCTAGCCTAGAGCCTGAGACACTCTTGCCCCAGCCTCCCGAATACATTATTCCACGGAGTTTCTATAATTATAAAAATATGCTTACTTCTACTTATACTAACAACTATAATGGCAACTACTATATCCACATAATAAGCCAGAATTCAAACCATATCTAAGAGCTTTACATTAATACTGCATAGATCCTGGTCCTCACCCAGCTTGATGTTATCCCGAGGATGACATAAAAAAGACACTCTGCGGTACTACAAATACTGAAAGTATAAATTTAGGGAGTACCATCAGGTATGTGTTTAGGGAAGAGTACTTTCAACATGGTAAAAATGAGACAGCTCCTCTGAAGAGCTAACACTGAACGAAGACCAAATATGAGAAAGCCAGAACAAAGCTGTAGCAAGAAGGCCAGCGCAAACAAAGGTAGGAGGTGGTGCCAGGTGAGCACGGAGAGCTTGCTGTACTCAACAGCACATGAAAGGCCAGCATGCCTACAGCCCCAGAGACTGTCTGACACCAGGCCTGAGAAGGAAGCAGTCACCTACAGTAAACCAGAGCAGCGCACTGGGAGCACAACACAGGCTGATGTGTTCTTTAGAACAGCACTTGGGATTCTGTGCGGGGAATGTTTAAAGGAAACAATATGAATGAACGCCAAATTTCAATTAGTTCAATGGTCTTTCAAAGATGGCCATGTGTTCTCTTCATCTCCTTGGTCTGTTAGAAGACAGGATGAACTTCTCACTAGCCTGAGTCCTTTCCAGGGCAGTGTACATATAGTTGATAAAAGCTGGGGTTCCCAGCTTGGTCCAAATGGTAACTGCATGCTGGGTGACCTTGATCAGCACTTAAAATGTCTTTACACTAGTGGTCTGCAGTGAACGTTCAAATGAATCACTGGGAGATCTTATTCAAATATAGATTCTGACTTCACAAATTTGGTTCAAAAACCAAGCGAGGTGCTACAGAAATGGCTACGTAGTTAAGGTGCTTGCCTGCAAAGTGTGATGAGCTGGGTTCAATTCCGCAGTACCCATGTAAAGCCAGATGCACAAGGTGGCACATGTGTCTGGAGTTCGTATGCAGTGGCTAGAGGCCTTGATGCACCCTTTCTCTCTGTCGCTTTCTCTCTCTTTAAATAAATAAAGGTGAGGCCACAGAGGAACTGCTGAGATGAGCAAGAGCGCTGCTTCCATGGTGAGCCTGACAACCTGCGCCAGGGTGATGGAGACACCGAGGACACTCACAATGCACAAAGCAGAAATCCAGAAGCTGCTGAGAGCGCAGCACTAATGTAGAATTAAAGTATACTCACCAAGGCTCAGGGAATTTTGTGGAAGAGGGGATGGAAAGAATATAAGAGCCACAGGGTGAGGGAATATCCAGAGACATTGCCCCCCCACCCAACAATGACTGACTGCTGCTCTTACAACTCATAACCCACAACTCTGCAGTGAATGCCAGCAATACCACTAAGTAGGGCCCTCAGTGGAGTGGGGACAGAAGGGAATGATGGTACCAATACATGATGTGATACAAAGCTTCTACTTAATAAAAAAAAAAAGAGGGCTAGAGGGATGGCTTAGCAGCTAAGGCATCTGCCTGCAAAGCCAAAGGCCCCAGGTTCAATTCCCCATGACCCATATTAGCCAGATGCACAAGGGGGGACACATGCGTCTGGAGTTCCTCTGTAGTGGCTGGAGGCCCCAGCATGCCCATTCACCACCCCCCCACACCGGTCAAATGAATAAATAAAATATGTATTTTTTAAAACGATCCTCACATTGACCTTTAAAAAATAAAAATTTAACTTAAAAAGAAAAAAAAAAAAATAAAACAACCAAGCTCCTAAATTCCTTGTAAGCTCCCTACCTAAGGGCAAATGTGACTGGCCCAAAGATCCTATTCTGAGAAGAAAAGCTTTCTAAACTTATTTTCGGTACAAGTAAAATGGAGCTAAAATATTACCTCCAACAGGGTTTTGTGAGAATTAAATGAGAGTGACTGTACACAGACATTTTAGAACACTGACAGGTACATAATCTTAGCAATTACCAGCTATGGCTTGAAGCAAAGGGGATTTTATCAATTCTTTTAAAATTATTTTATAAATCTGAACCCTAATAGCAATCAAAATTTGGTAAATAAGTAAGGAGAATTTTAAGTATAAAAACATTTGAAGCTGGGCATGGTGGTGCATGCCTTTAATCCCAGCACTTGGGAGGCAGAGGTAGGAGTGCCATGAGTTTGAGGCCACTCAGACTACACAGTGAATTCCAGGTCAGCCTGGGTAGAGTGAGACCCTACTTCAGAAAAAACAAAACCAAACCAAAACAAATAAATAGCTGAAAAGTTTGATTCAGGTGGAGCAATGTCTCCCATTGAATTCAATGAAAACTCTTGGTCAGAATGCATAAAACACCTACCTAAGGACTCTGAAAAGCAAATGGCAGCAGCAGGCAAACTGTGGAAATACACTGCAATTTCAGGTGCATTTCTTTGCTCTTCCCATTATATTTTCTGACCTATAATGCTGGGCTCCTACTCTTAAACAGCATGATTCCTCTAAGTGTAGACTGGACAAGAACAGAAAGCTCCAGAAGTCCTCTGTGGCCCAAGGTGTAAAATGGGCAGGGAGGAGTAGAGGTGACCCAGAACAGGAAGAAAGCCCTGTGTCTGTGGTGTAGCTGTTCTCTCTAGTGGCCCATGCCTGAGGCAGTGAAAGGGTCCTCCTTTATGACCAAAGGAACCAGGTTCACAGAGTAGTGGTGGGTTGTTGAAATTCCTGTTGTTGTTTTCTCTTCAATGCCCTCCCCTCCCTTCCCCTCCCCCGACACTCACTAAGAACTGCCTCTCGGGCTCCCTGAAGAGCAGCAGAGAAGCTTCCCCGTCAGGCCAGGAAGACAGCGGCTGAAGAGTGAGCCTAATGATAGCAAATGCCATGGTAAAAATCCGTGTCCAACAGAGTAACAGGGAAAATACCTAGGATAGCATTCAAAATCTGTTGTGGGATGCTATCTTCTGAGTATACCATGGCCAGGGCTCTCTTGAACTCTCACGAGCTAAGATTAGTCCCATAAAAGACTAGGCCCATTAACTTTGTGTAAGAAAGGGTTCACAATGCCCTACTCCTGGCATATATTATAGGCAGTTGACAGTTACTGGGGGGAGGGGCTCCTGAGGCCCCACCCCTCCCTGCAGATTCATGAACAGTTAATGGTTTCTGGGGGATGGTGCCTCTCCCACAGGATATGTGCATGTGTGCATGTGCGTGTGTGTTGACAGAGAGAGAGAGAGAGAGAGAGAGACAGAGAGAGAGAGAGAGAGAGAGAGAAAGAGAGAGAGAGAGACTGACTGATTAGCAATTGCTGGGGAGACTTCTTTAGCAGTCTGGTCTCATAGGCTGCCCATGCTCCTGCAAGTAACACCACACCCATCTTCTTGTTAAGTGCACCCCAGTTAAATTCATCAATTCAACACGTTAGACTTGGGTTGATCACTGGTATTCTATCTGGGGTGCGAGAAGAAATTGTTCAAGTCTCCAGAAAATGTTAGTATAACAAAATTACTTGTTACAAGAACATCTCCATAACTCACAAGAGAAAAGACAAGTATCCTCCTGAGACCAGATACTTGGTCTCAGATAAAGTGTCTACTCACACCCCAAAGAGAACCAATGGCAGAACAACACATGCATAACTCATCTGTTAAAAGAAATCCCTCTCGATTCATTTTATCCCAGTTTTCGTGAAAGTATACAATATATATATTTCTTCCTCCATAATATAACCGGAAGTCAGTATCCAGAAAATACCTAGAAAATCCTCAAATAACTTGAACACGAACAAATTTCCACATTTTCTGTATGTCCAAAGATAAAGTATCAAGAGAAATCAGAAAGTGTTTTTGAACTAAACAAAAATAAAAAATTCAAAATTTGTGGGTTGTACCATTTGTATGGAAATTTAATGCATTAAAATATCATACTAGAAAAGCAGGAAGATGTCAAAGAACAATTTAAGTTTCAGCCTTTATGAAAAGAAAAAAATCAAAAGCAAGCAGAAATCAATAAAATAAAGATCAATGAAACTTATAAACCCCTTGCTTAATGATGAATGAGGGTGTACAAATAATCACCATTAGCAATGAGAAGAAATATCACTATACCCAAGTGGACAAAAAAAGGATAAGAGAATGCTATAAAAAGGACTAATTCTATACACACCTCAAATACCAAAATTCAGCTAAAGAAAAACAATGGACTTGAATAGGTAGATGTGTATGTAGAATAACTTCTCAAGGGCTGAGGAGATGGCTCTAGGATAAAAAGCCCACTGCTCAAGCTGAGCCCAAGCTTTGGTAGTTAGTCCCAGCATGCTGAGTGAGACACGATGTGGGGATGAATTTCTAGAAAGCTAAGCTTTGCAAATGCAGCAGTGAACAACAACGAGAATGAGAGCTCCTGCCTCCAGTGAGGCCTCCCGAAAGCTCTCCTCTGACCTCCGCTCACACCAGGGCATGTGCACGCACTCACACATTCCATAATCTCGACCCTACGTGCCATCCACGCTAGCAGACATCTGATGAATAGGTAACACAAATCTGACACAAACTTCCAAAAAACGGAAGAGAATAATTCCCAACTCATTTTATGAAACAAGGACTACCCTGACACCAAAAGCAGACAGTAAAAGGAGGTTAAGAAGAAGACATTTTATTTATTTTTATTTTGTTTTGTTGTTTTTCGAGGTAGGGTCTCACTCTAGCCCAGGCTGACCTGGAATTCACTGTGTAGACTGAGGGTGGCTTTGAATTCTCGGCAATCTTCCTACCTCTGCCTCCTGAATGCTGAGATTAAAGGAGTGTGCCACCATGCCCGGCTCTTACTATTTTTTATTAATTAAAAAAAAAAAGAAAATATACTCAATATAACATAAGCAAACTGGATCAAGCAATACCTAAAGGAACAAAAGGACCAAGCCTGGCAACCAGGAGGGGTTTGTTATGACTGCAAAGCAAATCCATGATTCTTGGAGGCTGAGGCAAGAGGAACATGACTTTGAGACTAGTGGCTCCAGCTACAGAGCAATACCCTATTCTTTTTTTTTTAAAGGGATAAACTACATGAGAATATCAAATAATAGAGAAGAACATTTGATGAACTCTGGTATAAATTCAACAAGCTAGGAAAAAGAGAAGCTTCTTAATCATACATGTTTAAGGCATCTTTGAAGAGCATATAGCTACCATTGTATTTCAAGGCCAGTCTCAGGGTGGCCTTGAACTCTCAGAAATCCACCTACCTCTACCTCCAGAGTGCTGCGATTAAAGGTATGTGCCACCATGCCTGGCTACCATCATATTTATATTTAAATTAATATTAATAGTTATTTATATTTATTTATGAGACAGAGAGAGACAGGGGAGAATGGGCACACGAGGGCCTCCAGCAATTGCAAACAAACTCCAGACACATGTTCTTCCTTGTGCATCTGGCTTACGTGGGTTCTAGGGAATCAAACCTGGGTTTGCAGGCAAAGCACCTTAACTGTTGAGCCATCTCTTCAGTCCTACATGATCTGATTTTTAAGACTTCTTATTAAACAAAAGAATCAAGACAGAGGTGGTTTGGCAAAAGGGTATACAGATAAATATATCAGAGAATCCAGAAGTAGGCATACATGAATGGTCAGCTGACTTGTGAAAAGGATGCAAAGGTAGCTTGATGGAAAAGGCATTGAATTTTCAGCAAGCTGTGTTGGAAGAAATGGGCATCTATATTAACCATGTCTTCTTTCTGTGTTTTATGGAATTTGCCTGCTGACCAAGGAGAGACTGCCCTTTCTTAAGCTCCTCAGTTCCTAGAGATAGGCAAGGGCTCGTACAGGGTCATACCTTTCATATACAAACCAACAAGTCCCAAGTGTACCGCCCCAACAAGCTCTCTGACACCAAGCCAACCATTTCCTCTGCCCTGCATGACAGATCATTTTCTGAGATTCACATTTCCCATGACTCGATGAATTAGTCAAACTACCAATTCTAACTGTTGCCTTTGCTCACACTGCCTTACTTGAGGAAATGCCAAAACTTTTTGCTGATGTTCTTATAGAACAAGGGCCTCACTTATCTCAGGCTGGCCTGGAACTTGCTATACAGCAGAATATGAGATGACCTTTAACTCTTAAGCTTTCTGCCTTTACCTCCCAAGTGCTGGGATAGCAAGCATGAACAGGGCCTCACTTATCCCTGGCTTCCAATAAAGACTTACTTACTAACCTCAATTTTTCCTCTTTGCCTGATATGTTCTCTGTGGCCTTGTGTGATATGTTTTCCCTTGTCTTAGGAAACAAAAGCAATGAATTTGTTCAATGGCTCCAACCTTTTTGTGTTGGAACTAAGTGACTTCCATCCATTAATCTTTGAGGTATAATTTTAATATGACATCTACTTGCCAAAAAAAAAAAAAATCAACCTCAATCTATACACATAAATAGATAGTATCTCTTAATGTAATACTCTAAAATATTTAGTACAAAGCAAAGGCTGAAAGTCTGTGACCTTGGGTTAAGTGAAGGACTCTTGGATATAACATCAAAAGCATAACCCATACAAAAATAAGCTAGACCCCATCAAGACTAAAACCTCTATACACTCAAAGTACAAAAAGAAATGCATAAGGGGCTGGAGGGATGGCTTAGCAGTTAAGGCATTTAACTGCAATGCCAAAGAACCCAGGTTCAATTCTCCAGGACCCATGTTAGCCAGATGCACAAGGGGACGCATGCATCTGGAGTTGGTCTGCAGTAGCTGGAGGCCCTGGCAGGCCCATTCTCTCTCTCACTCCCCCCTTCCTTTCTCTGTCAAATAAATAAATTGGTTTTGTTAAAAAGGAAAAGCCTAAAAATGAGAGAAAATACATATAAAGCTCAAGAAAATAACTCAATAAACATATTACAATAGTCAAGTTGTAAACAAGCCCTTGTAAAGAATCTCATTCTGTAAACACAAAGTAAAGCCACAATTAGTTATTACACAATGAGACTACACCCTTATCAGAACAGGTACAGCAACAACTGGCAAGTGGCAAGGGACAGAACTGGGATTTTCACACACTGCTGATTACAGCCACCCAGGAAAACTGTCTGGCAGTTTCTTACTAAACAGTAATCTTACTCCTCCTTATTTCCTCTAAAATATGGAAACTACATTCAAAGAAATCCTACAAACAAATATTCCTATTGCTCTGCTCGTAACTTCTCCCAACTAGAAACCCTACAAATGTCCAACAGGTGAGTGGACACTCTGTGACACTGTCGTCACAACACAAAGATGAATCTCAAAGGAATCAGCAACCCTTCTCAAAAGGTCATATGCTATAGATTCCATTTAGGACACACTCTGGAAAGTTTGCAGGACTTTTAAATGCATCCAGATGAGCCATCTCTGACACTTTACAACTGGAGGACACGTCCCTATGCTGTAGCCTGGGGCCAGGGGCAGGTTGAGATCTAATGGGTAATAGGAATGAGGCTTCTGGACCCCTGCTTGTGGGGTAGTTACAGATTTGTGCATGTTAAAATGTCTGAAGCATATGGCAAATAGACTTGTATGCAAAAATTTTAATACAGGGGCAAAGGAGAAGTTTCAGGAGTCAAATCAATTTTAACAACCAGGCGACAAAGGCAGTGAGTGAGAGGCAGCCACAAACTATCCCACTTCAATGCTAATTAATCAATCAACCTAGGGGAAATGCAGGGAGAATGATCAAAAGAAACTCAAAAAGCCAGTCATGGTGGTGTACACCAGTTCTTGTAGCACTCAGAGGCTAAGGCAGAAAGATAAGTTGAAGGCCAACGTGGGCTAATAACAAGACCTTGTCTCAAAAAAAACCAAACAATGGGCTGGAGAGATGGCTTAGCGGTTAAGCGCTTGCCTGTGAAGCCTAAGGACCCCGGTTCGAGGCTCAGTTCCCCAGGTCCCACGTTAGCCAGATGCACAAGGGGGCGCACGCGTCTGGAGTTCGTTTGCAGAGGCTGGAAGCCCTGGCGCACCCATTCTCTCTCTCTCCCTCTATCTGTCTTTCTCTGTGTCTGTTGCTCTCAAATAAATAAATAAAAAATTTAAAAAAAAAAACCCAAACAAACAGATATCTATATCTATCTGTCTGTCTGTCTATATGTTTTGTGTTTTTTTTTGAGGTAGGGTCTCACTCTGGCCCAGGCTGACCTGAATTCACTCTGTAGTCTCAGGGTGGCCTTGAACTCAGTGCGATCCTCCTGCTACCTCTGCTTCCTGAGCGCTGAGATTAAAGGTATATGCCACCATGCCCGGCTTTAAGTAAATAATTTTTAAAAGAAAAAAGATAAATCAAAACTACACATTACTATTAGAAACTGCAAGTCAACATGTTTCACTAATCTCAGACCTTAAATCTCACAGCAATAATGACTCTATGCATTCTTCTCTCCTGTGCAGAAGCTAAGATATTTTCCCCTCGCTTGCCTTCAAAAACTAAAGAAATTACTTACAGCTTTCAAGGTAAGATCACACTGGAAAACAAGTGTCCGAAGTTGTGTTAAAATTTCCCTTTTGGTATTTTCTAGATCATTTCGTCTCTCCTCAACATTTGTTACACAAACTTTGTAGTGTTCATTTGCTTCTTCTACCTTTAGGAATATCAAAGCAAAACCAACACTGGTCATTACAATTTAAATTCTAAGAACTATTTATTAGAGTAAAGCTAAATTTAAACAACTATTTGTGAAAATTCTGAAATACTCTACTGAATTTTAAACATAATATTTTAAAGATAAATTGAATCTGTTTTGGTCAGCAAGTCAATGGCACTTGTATGATTACTATAATTACTATATTATTTGCCTATAAGACAGAATCCACCTGGATTTAAGCAGCACTTTATCTGTACACTTGCCATTTATTTCATAGAATTTATCCAACTGACCTTCCTACACGACACAAAGCTAGAAGCACATATACAACACGCATGCTGGTCTATACTCATGGCACAGATCTCTGTCTTCTCGAAGACACTTCTTCCGCAAACCTAGTCTCTCAGTATAACAGTTCTTAAAAGTGTGAATTTCTACGAACATCACAATCACCTGGGAACTTGTTAGAAGAGATCAGGACATTGTGGGCCCAGCAACCTGTTTGGAAAAGCCTTCCAGGGGATTCTGACACATGATAAAATGTGAGAACCAAACTATTAGTACAGCGTTACTTTCTTGATTGCTTTTTTTTTTTTGGTTTTTTCGAGGCAGGGTCTCACTCTGGCTCAGGCTGACCTGGAATTCACTATGTAGTCTCAGGGTGGCCTCGAACTCACGGCGATCCTCCTACCTCTGCCTCCCGAGTGCTGGGATTAAAGGCGTGCGCCACCACGCCCGGCTTTGATTGCTTTTTTTTGAAGCAGCATTTCCCTCTAGACCAGCCCAGGTTGGCCTGGAACTCACTATGAAACCCATCACAGTGATCCTTCTGCCTCAGCTTCCTGAGCTGGGTTTAAAGGTATGTGCAACTACACCTGGCAAGAGAACATTTAAGTTTAGAATTCTTCCCACCACATCAGCTCACTTCCAAACGACAAAAAGAAATCTCACTTTTTGAAGAGCCTCCTCTTCCAATCTCCGCTTTTTTTCAAGCTGTTTGTTGATATTTTTTACTAATCCCCCGCTTGAACACAGCTGCTCCTCTTCTGCCCGGAACATGGAAGACTTGGCTTTTTCATATTCATCTTGCCGTTGCATGCATAACAGCTTGGCCTTTTTGAGAGCGGTCTCTGTTTCAAGCTACACAGAACAAGAGTATCCAACACAGTTACACTGCACTTCCGGCTTCTTACTACAGATGGTTTTAGATGTTCATAAACAGGTGAATGGATCTCCATTATAATACGAACCAGTTTATTTTGTTGCTGCTTCCAAAGTTCTTTTATTTCTTTCCTTTGCTTTTCCATTTCATTTTTTCTCCCAAGCAGAGGCTGGATTTAAAAAAAAAAAAAAAAGAAGAAGAAAAAGTTGTTTTCTAAAGGTATGCCACCATAAAAGATGCATGTTGTATATGTAAATTAATTTTTACCTGCACGAATTTGTTGGCTTGGAGAGCTGCAATTGTTTGTTGTAAAAGCTGGCTGCTTTCTATATCATTAAGAAGAGCGTTGGTAAACAAAGACTGAAGCGGCATGAACTCCTAGAATTTAAAACGGAAAGGTAAAGATGGTTACAGCAATGACACTTGCCTAACCTGCTATGGCTCTATGCTCAATCCCAGGCATCACAAATCACCGTGACAAAAACCACCAGTGTTCTCAACTCGTCTTATTCATCTTTAAAAAGAGAACTTTTAAGCTTAGATATTTTTCCCAGAAAAACGACCAATCATAAAAATGTCTATATGAGAAAAATACTTAAGTTATAAAAATAAACTAATGAGCCGGGCGTGGTGGCGTACGCCTTTAATCCCAGAACTTGGGAGGCAGAGGTAGGAGGGTCGCTGTGAGTTCAAGGCCACCCTGAGACTAGAGTTAATTCCAGGTCAGCCTGGACCAGAGTGAGACCCTACCTAGAAAAACCAAAAAATAAAATAAAATTAAATTAAAATAAACCAATGAGCAAAATTAGCAGCTGTCACAATAATCAGTGTTTGCATAAAACTTCATTTTCTAGTTCTCTTCATAATGAACAATTCAAAACAATTTTGTCAATAAAAAGATCAGCAATTAACTTCTTTCCTCTATGCACTGAAATTTTGATTTGGCAAGGTATGATTCGGGAGCTCATCCAAGCAGCTTCCTGTTACAGAATCCAAGCAGCTCACAGAACGCACACATACCTGTAGTCCAATGTTAGATCTGGTCGCCTCTGCTAGTTTTATAATATTTCTAGTTGACTCCAACTCTGAAAAGATTGAAAATTAACTTGTTTTTCTTCCTCCACAGTGTGCATCTTATAACAGTGATTCTTAATTATATACGTGCTCATCAGAATCAACTAGGAAACTTTTTCAAAATCTACCTGTGCAGACCTCACCTGAGGGCTGTGTACTGTCACTTTACACAACTTTTGGGGTGATTCTGCTAGCATTAAAAACAATACCACAGGAAGAGCACAGACATTGGTAAATTCTATTTTTTTCTGGGAGTGCAACACACTTTACGCCTATCTGCTGTGTGTTCCTCAGGGGTGTCACCTGCTTGTTTGGACCAACCATAAATTAGGGAGTTATGTTATGACTGCTTCCCAAGTTTTAGAGGATTAGATCATGTATTTATAACATTATTTTCAGCTGTAAAACACTGGAGTAATATTAGCTACTAAGACATTTCTTTTAAGCTTTTGTCCCTTCTGCTCATTTGTCTATTGTTTCTTTTATCTCCTTTTACTACATTAGCACATTATATTTCTTTGAATCTGAGACAGAAGTTTTTTGTTTTGTTTTTATTCCCAGAGACAGTATTTGCTGGGTCTAGTAGTTAGGCCATGCTAAATGTTCAATAAGTATATCTAGTATAAGAAAGTTTATTTTAATAAAAGAATAGATAATTCTATTTATTACAATGAAACAACTACTAATTTGGAATCCTAATACTTAAGAGTCTGTAGAAAATGAATCCCAAACAATTCAGCTCTTCCATTTCAAAGTTAATCAGATGCTCCAAAGATAACTCACCCAAGTTGAGCTTTTTCTCAACCCATGACACTATGTTCTTGGTATATTTTGACCATGTTTTAGCATATGACAAAGCCAATTCTACAGAGTCAGTGTTCTTTAGCAGCACGTTGTCTAGGTCAATAGGGGAAAACGTTCCTGAAAACAAAGGCATCAATATAAGTATGTTAAATTATCACATCATAATTCTAAATAAAGTAGCATTCAGTTCACTAAGTGTTCTTTATTCAAAATTGGTTTAAAAAGAAATTAGTACAGGGCCACAATTTAAACTTTAGAATATTGGGACTGGAAACATGGTTCAGAGGTTAAGGCATCTGCCTGCAAAGCCTTAAGATCTGGGTTTGATTCCCCAGTGTCCATGTAAGCCAGATGTGCTAAGTGGCACATGCATCTGGAGTTCATTTGCAGTGGCTAGAGGACCTGAAGAACACCCACACGAATTCTCTCTGTCAGCCTTTCTCTATCTCAGATGTAATGAATAAAATACACACAAAAGTAAAAAAAAAAGCTTATTTTATCTTCATATGTATTTCATCATTAATCATCAAGTAACAAACCTTATACAATAATTTTCCATGTCTGTGTGTGCACATGCACACAAGTGTGGTGAACATGCAGATGCATGTGTGTGTGAAGGCCAGAGGTGGATGTTGGTCTTCCTTAATTGCTCTCCATAATATTTTTGACACAGGGTCTCTCAATGAATTCAGAGCTAACCAGCAAGCCCTAGGGATCCTCCTGTCTCTGCTCCCAGCACCTATGCTGCATATGCCTGGAGCATGCACAACGTTTGCATGGGTACTGAGAATCTGACTGACCCTGGGTCCTCACTCTTGCATGGTACTGAGCCATCTGCCTGGCCCTAGAATTCTTAGTCTATATCACCACACATTCTATTCAGGCAAGCTTTTTGCTTATGTTTTAAATGCAAGCCTTTCTACATTATTTTACATTTAAAACAAATATACTAGATTAGAGCAAAGAGACTTAGTGACACAAAATACTTGTTAAAAAAGACCACAAGATGCTTGACAAAAGAAAGAAGTCATCTGAACATGACGTGTTACCTTTCTCATTGGATAGATCCGCGGAGTCCACAGAGATGTTTTCAAAGGACTGACGACATGTAAGAGAACAGACTTGAGATTAGAGCAGAGGAGCCAACACGCTGCCCCAGAGCTTCGTTCTGACCTAGAGCTCTCCCAATTCCTGCTCAAGAATGCCTCATGCTCACTACTCAAAGGGCCTAAAAAGTCTGTTTAAACACCAGAGCACTTAGAATTTATATATATATTTACAACAGCAGTCCTTAAAATCCAACAATGAACTACCTCATTAATTCAATCCACACATAATTTTTAATTCTTCAAGCTCCTAAAATATCACTCAGACAACTAAACAAGCAATCTCTAAAGAGAATGCCCTGTCACCTTTACCATTTTATTACCTAAGCATGTCACGTCAAGCTTACTGGACAGGTGAGTATAAAATCTGCTGTGATGCTACAAATGATTTATGTGTATGAAACCACATCGTAGCTATACCATCTACCTGAGCACTGAAACTGTGGCCAGTATGAATAGAAGCGAGTTTTATTTATTTAATCTATGTTTAAAGAGGCTATCTTATTAGGCAGGCCTGACACCACCATCTACCAAAACAATTCTTAAACAAACTTCATTTCCTTGGTTAACACTATCAGCTGTATGACACTGGGCTTACCTAACACTTCTATGGGCAGGGATGATACCACTTTTCTAAGATCATTTAAGGATTAAAATGACATAGGCTTAAACATAGTGGAGGGTATACAGTAAGCACCATTAAATAAACCATAGTTATTATTTTAAAGGGTATTTTTAAAAGCCCTTCATCAAATATAGTAATTTTATTAGCATTAATCATCATGAACTTTTCAATTCTAATCTCAGGAACAAATTAAAACTTCAAAAGGGCTGGAGAGATGGCTCAGTGGTAATATGCTCAAGCATGAGGGTCGGAAGGGGACTGAGACCAGAGGGTTCAGATTTCCCAATTTCCTGTAAGTAGCTGGGTATGTCCACACAGACCTGTAATCTCAGTCCCTCAGGGGAGCCTGCAAGCTCTGCAATCAGAAAAGAGATTCTGGCTCAAAACAAAGAGCAGGTGGCAGAGGGGTGGAGCAGGACACTCAGTGTTCCACTCTGGCCACTGTAGAAGTGCCCTCCACTGCAGGTATTTATGGTAACAAAGACAAATTGGAGGGTGTGTGAGGGGATTAATACCTTCTTTACTTTTTGTGTTATTTTTTTCTAAGTTTCATCAGTCTTGAAGACTTGGGGCAGCATCAGTAGGGGAAAATGGTTAATAATTCCTTACTACGTTTCAGATCTTATGACACATTGATTCATTACTTAAGATGATACACAACAATCAGATGGGTTCTTTTGATACAGTCCCACTTAAGAAGTACAATCAAGTTACTGCTCCAGAAATTGAGCATGCTATCATATTTAAAATGAATTAGTCTATTTTTCTTGCCATAATATAACTTATTTAAACTTTGAAACTATCAAAGAGTAGCTGCAATTAAAAATAGTTGCAATATTAAGTTAAACATATTAACAAGCTTGCTTTCGGATAAGCCTGGCCTACCTTATTTTCCCGAGAAACAGCCAGTCGTAGTATTGAATCATTTCCTACATCTCCCATAAGGAAATTTGTGAGGCTATCCGAGGAGGTTAAAAGGAAATAGAAATAATGACAAATTATTATACTTGTTTGCCACAGGGTTTACATTTAATCTATCAACTAGAATAAAACTGATTTAAGGGCTGGAGAGATGGCTTCGTGGTTAAGGCATTCATTTACAGTAGCGGAAGGCCTTGGCATACCCATTCTCTCTCTCTCTCTCTTTCCTTCTCTCTCTCAAATAAATAAATAAAATGAACATTAAAAGAAAACTTTTAAATAGGAACCTGAAAAACTTTTAGCCATCTATTCACATAAAATGAACACGGCCTTTAGACAGCTATGACATCCCACATGAGTAACGCAGAAGCACATCCCAAACTGAGACACTGTGCTATACGACTTAATCCTTTCTTTTCCATGTATCTTTCTAGATTATGCAATATACTCTTACTGAGAGACTGAGGTCCAGTTAGTATTTTTTAATAACTTATTTTTTTATTTGCAAGCACAGAGAGAGAACAGGAGAGAAAGAGTAAGGGCAAGCTAGGGCCTCCTGCCACTGTAAAGTCCAGGTGCACATGCCACTTTGTGCATCTGGTTTCCTCCAGTACTAAGCAATCAAACCCAGGCTTTATAAGCAAGTGCCTTTAGTTACGGAGCCATCTCTCCAGTCCCACAGTAACCTTCAACTGAGGTAGTCCTCTCACTTACATATTTCCAAAGGTAAATGCCAAAGCTTCGATAGAAGAAAATACTTCACGGAATAGGTCGTTTTTGTTTTCTTCATTAACTTCTGTAAAGTTCACAGCTATAACAAAGATTGATTAAATTAGTAAAGGAAAAATATTTTAAACTATATGTATACAAAAGTCATCTAATCCTTTAATCACCATTACTTCAAAAAGCACTAAATGGTTCAGAAACTAGAAGGGCTTACATTCAAATGGTTGTAACATTCAAGTTCTTCATTAAGGAAATCATGCATTCCAAACTGATCACTCTACATGGCATAACTCAACGCATGTACAAAGTGACTACGTATGAAACCAGCTGGCCTTGGACTGGAGGATACTGTATCATCGGATCTCTCATGAAGGATTTTGTGCTAGTTTTTTCTTGTTTACTGCCTTCTGGCACTTAATTATTTTTTCAATTTTTTTATTCCTTAATGCCTTAGAATATTCCAATTCCTATTTTTATATAGTCTTATCTTTTAAGCTCTTTTTATCTATTTTGTATGTGAGTGTATGTACGTATGTCTATGTGTGTGCACCTATGAGTATAAACAACCTTGGGTGTTATCCTCAGCAATATTGTCCATCTCTTTTTTACGACAGTCTCTCATTGGCCTGAGGCCAAAATAGGCTGAGCTGGCCAGTCAACCAGCTTCAGGGCCCCTCCTGTCTGCCTGCCCAACACTAGGATTACAGGCAGTGTGCTACCATTTGCCAGTGTGCTAGCATCTTTATGTGGGCACTGGGGATCAAAGATAGGTTCTCATGAATGCAAGGCTAGCATTTTAACCCCTGAGCTACCTCTCCTGACCTAGTTTTATTTCTTTTAATAGGCTTTTGGTCCTTGAGGTCCATGTTAATTAACATAGTTGCCTTTTATTCACCATAGGCATAGTCTGACATTTTGCATTTTGTTAATGTAGATTATGAAACCCAAACGCAAAAGGTTAACTTACTTTGAATGTTTAAAGGCCAGGCACAATTTACCAAGGCAATTTTTTTCCTTATGTAAACAATGCCACTCAAGCTGGTTGCAAGTAACAACTGAGTATTGCCCGCTGCACCCCCAGTACCCAAAGGGCAGGTACAGAAAGAAACGAGAGAAAGCCACTGTCTGTCTGATCAGGTTCTTAATCTCGGATGGAGATTTTCAAATAGTTGGTTCCATCACCAAAGACCCTCATTTCACAGATCTGTGTGTTTTCCAAAGTTCTCTCAGGTGAATGATATGCAAACAGGGTTCAAACTCATCAAATCACAAAGGTTTTATAAGTACGAGTTTTTGTAGTCTGGAAGCCAGGAGCATTAAGGTCCCTACCTTTCATCAAATTCTTCTAAACACCTTTGATCCCAACATAAAGAAAAAATCAAAACCAATGCAAATAACTTTTTAAAATATCCTGAGACTTTTACTCTGGCTAAGGTAGAGAAACAGACTACACAGTTCTGCCGGAAATAGTTAAAACTAAACAGAACAAAAATTCTTGCAGAAAATTTAAGAATTGACAGTTTTTAAGACACTGGATTATTGGCAATGATGACATGGTACTTACAACCGCCCAGTTTCCTGCCTCATCTAACAGGCAGATGCCTAGATTCCCTAGCAAAGGACGTGACCAGGGATGATCAAATCTCATTTATAATAATTAAGAATCCATTAACCAGGAGGACTTAACCATTTTATACATTCATATATACATTTATACATGAAAAGTTTCAAATGCATAAACCAAATACTAACACAAACCACAAAAAAAAAAAAAAATGCCCAGTGACATCTGGATATGTCAATAATCCTCTCAATAAGTGACAGGACACACAGATAAAGAATAGGTAAGGATAGGGAATTTTGAACAATTCCTATCAACCAATTTGACAGACCGACATTTCTAGAACACTCTAACCCAACAACAAAACACACAAAACACGAGTTCTTTTCAACTGCAACACATGCCATGTTATGGGCCATAAAATACATCTTACATTAAATGTCCTTAATCAGCCACAATATATTCTATGACTATATGGAATTAAATTAGAAATAAAAGAAAAATCTCTGCAAAATCCCCTCACTGTCTGCAAACTAAGTACATACTTCTAAATAACCCATGAGTCAAAGGTGGGGAAAATAAAGAAGTACAAAGTGCTTTGAATGGAATGAAAATAAAGCCACAATATGCCAGAATTTGTGAAAGAGGTGGAGGAAGATGCAAGGAGAACTCACAAGCAGAGTGAGCATCATTTTCCATGATGATGGTGTTACCAGAATGCACCTACGTGAGAATATTACCAATAACTCATCCTCTAAGCTGCTTTTTAATTTTAACTGAAAAGTATTCTCAATGAAACATACATTTTCATGTCACCAAACATAGAAAAACAATGGGCTGGAGAGATGGCTTAGCAGTTAAGCACTTGTCTGTGAAGCCTAAGGACCCTGGTTAGAGGCTCGATTCCCCAGGACCCACGTTAGCCAGATGCACAAGGAGGCACAGGTGTCTGGAGTTCGTTTGCAGTGGCTGGAGGCCCTGGCGCGCCCATTCTCTATTTCTCTCTCTGCCTCTTTCTCTCAAATAAATAAATAAAAAATAAACCAAAAAAAGTTCATAATAATTGAGTAATTAACAAATTGTTTGAAGCATCTTCCTTGTTTTTTTCTCAGTAATAATTCCTGTTACTGCCTTTGCCTCAACTTTGAACTTTGAAACAGCTCTACATGCCTAATGTCTCTCCATCTCCAGTTTCAGAAGCCTGAGGCTGCTCTCCAAGCATGCATCTTTGTATTCTTCCCTGTTCTCTAAAACCCTGTACCAATATTCCTCCTCCCTTTACTCTCACACATTCCTACTCAACTCTTTCCTACGTGAAAAAAAAATTCATTTTACTATTTCTTCTTAAGGCCACCATTCAATCAATTCCCTTTTCTCTACTACCAAATCTGTATAAGTACATCATGCCTGTATTTTCACTTCTTTGTGCCGCTACATCAAGCAAGAAATTTTGAAATATAGCAAAGTATGACCATATATGCCACACATATATAATAATAACCAATCACAGAACACATATAAAATTTCTGAAACATACAACATGGGCTGCATTTCTGACTTTTCTTATTTTCAAAATGGTTACAATCTGCAAACTTGATGCCACAAGTCAGTCAGGGTCTTCAGCTTGAAAGTGGCTTAATTAAAAGATTGGAAGAAATGCTACCGTTTGCATGAAAAGGGTGGGGAAAAAGAACAAAATTTATAGGGAAAATAAGAGGTGGTAAAATACACAGAACAAAAATTTGTTTCAGGAAAGCAAAAGATATAATGAAGAAATGTAATACATATTATATTTTCAGACAGAAATGCTAGATATGTAAATTCTTCTAATTCTTTAATCTGAAATTCAACTCAAATCACCCTGAGAATATGGACAGGTTATCTTTGGGCTTAAGCCAAATTAATTCAAAATTCCTAATGAAAAAAAAAAATTCTAAACAAACAAAAAAATGAGGAAAAACTACCCTACCAGATACTAAAACATATTATAAAACTATAATAAAAGAGTAAAATATTGGCACATGACTCAAATCAATAGAAATTAAATATACTTGAGAATTTAGTGGGTTATGATAAAGGTGACATCTCAAATCAGTGTAAGAAAAAGAGTTATCTGGTATACACTTACATGCTTTAGACTTAAAACTGAACAAACAATACCATGAAAACATCAGGGGAAAAGAATTGTAGAATTCTATCAACTCAGAATAAGGAAAATTTTCCTAATACTTAAAACCCAGAAATCATAAAAAGACCGGTAAGTTTAAATGCAAAAAAAAGACAAAACCCAGAATAAGAAAGTTTACAATATATCAAAGGGTTACTTTTACTAGTTTAAGACAGTTTCTATAAATTAATACTATTAAAAACAGATCAACCATCCAGAAAGAAAAGAGATAAAAGGCCAATTCGTATGTAAGGCTGCACAAATGGCTGGCTCTGCAGCGAGACTCAGTTACATTCGACACGGGGAAAGGCAGACCAAGCCTAACTGAGACCCCCAAGGTGTACTAGTGGCCCGGATAATAACAAGCTTGCTAACTAACTAACTAACTAACTCTGTTGGCACCCCTCGCCCCTCCCCACACTGCCATCAGAACAGAGCCTGTGTAGAGGACAACAGGCAACACCCAAACACACAAATGCACATGGTCTCTCCCAGCAGTAGCCCACTGAGGACTCTGGGTGGCAAGTACTGAAGCAGGGGTAGAAGAAACCGGAAAACCACCTGAACATCCAGCAGGAGGGGTCTGCTTCAGTGACAGTAACAGTACACCATCCGGGTGGACTGCCTGCCACACAGCTTTGCAACAACACATGCCAACAACAAAGGACAGAGAACCCTCCTCTGTGCAGCCAGACAAATAGAACACTGCCATTCATATAACATATAGGAGGCTGAGAAGCAAACATGGCTGCGTATTTGCTTGTGTATGTGAGATATGTCTGGAAAAATGCAAGAGAAAGCAGTAGTTTACACTGCTTATCTAAGAGGAAGAATGGGTGACTATGGTCTGAGGTAAGAAACTTCAGATGACTACCCTCTTAAGCCACTTACATTCTCACATGTGAATGAACTGCATATTAAAAAGAAATCAGTTTGTAGACCCGAAAGAAAAGATGAGGCTTCAGCAATTTTGGATGTGTAACTAAGGCTTTTTTTCTTTTAATTTTGCCAGTTGTAAATACAGGACAGTATATGGATCATGAAAAACCTAAATAAAAGGTTTTTTATTTATAGTGCAAACAAAACTGACCTAATAATTGAAAACAGAAATACTAAGTACATCATAAATTACTGACTTCTGAAGATGTTTTTATCTGCTTCAAAAATAGGCTGTATCTCTCATACCATATTGCAAATATTTTGTCAGACTCAACTTCCTGCATGGAAGCAGAAAGAGACACAGGAAATACAAATCACTACTAGAATGGATGAAAAAAAGCTTGGGGCTTTTTGTTTAAAGTTATTTCAAGGTAAAAGCCTACATTTACAATGAAAAAATGATACAAAAGGCAAATGTTCTAATTTCTCATCTCTTATGTATAATACATTTCAGAATGTCAAACCTGGAAAACACAAACAATATTATATATCCCCGATTTGGAAGTTATGTCGCATTATGGGTGTTCTGTTTTGTTTTGAGCAGTTTGGTAAATATGGAAAATGCATTTGACAGCTAAGACCCTCAAAAACAAGTCAACTTGTTATCAAAGGCTAAGACTAAATGACCCAAATGACCACACTTTATAGCCCTCTGGCCCTACAGTACACAGTCTTCCTTGGTTCCTCTCTAACATGGAGACGGGAGCCGTCAGCACCGACCTCTGAGGCGGCGAGGCTGGGAGACCGCACATCTGACTGGCTGGCACAGAACAGATGTTCAAAAACGGCTTGTACCTATCTCCTGCCAACCATTTGTGGGTTTTGAAAACTAAATTACCACTAAATAAGCTCTGATTTGACCTCCATTTTACAGGTCACTTAATGTTTTTGGAGGGTCTCAACAGGAAGAATGGGGCAGGGAAAACATTATTTAAAATATATCAACCTGTCCCAAAGAAAATACAACTTTTAAAGTTTTCTAGTTCCAGTGGAATCCTACAGAGACTGTAATTTCCCAACAACAAAGTAAACTTATCTTCCCCTTTAAAACCTCATCCCACACAAAAGTAAAATGCAACAATAACCCCAACTCTAAAGACAGCCATTGTGGGAAATAACGCTCAAAAGTCCACTTTACCTCAAAGTTAAAAAGATCTTCAAGGCAGCTGAGAGCACTCTCTTCAAGCCTGCTTCTGGAATGTGCACAGCAACCACACGCTGGGGCGCTCCTTCCCCAGGACATCCTGACTGCGCACAATAGCCACGGACAATTGAACTAGGATGCGGGGTCCAAGCATGGAAAGTTTACTATCTATAGACGCGAACTTCCCTATCTAAGTAAAGCTAAATGACACTTGTAAACAATCGACTTAAAAACAAATTTCGTTACTAAGCACCTATTTTGAAAGTCACAAAAGAAGCTACCCAGGTTTCCCACTTAAAATCATCTGTAGCAGCCCCCCCCCACACACCCCCAGCCATCCCAGTGCTTGAAAGACTGAAAAAGGAAATCACACAAACAGGAAAAGTCTATGTCAAAAAGAAGTTGGGGGCAGGGGGCTAAGCGCATGAACTACATGGGTCTGATTTCCTCTTCCTACCACATCACTTCACACTGACTTTTGCCCTTTCCAAATGAGTGTATCCACCAGTTTCATCATGTTCTTGGGTCCTATAGCTCAGCCTCATGTCTGCCACCACACCAACTCAGTTAATGCCTGCCCTTGACCCAGGAAACTCAGGATTGCTAACTCTTGTGCCAAACTCTTGTGCCAAAGAAGTCTTCCTTTTCCGAATCAGCCTAGGCTGGGCTGCTCACTGCACTACCTAGGCACCTGTGCCCATCTGCCATGGAACTGACCACAGCACTACTGTTGGTCACTGACTCTCCAAAGGTCACCTTCTGTAATGCCATCACTGGAACCCTCAGCAGTGGATTTCACAGTGAGGGTCCTTCTCAAAACCCTGTACCTTTTAAAGTACACGCCATTTTGCTTCAGAAGCCCCCGCCTAGAGACTCTTCTCCAGTTCTTTCACCATCTCTATCCATCTCACATTAGTCTTCGATGTGCTCTGCACATGGAGTAGGTGCCACCCCCTCTTCAATTACCCCAAGTCCACATCTTCAATGCCAAACTTCTCCATAACCCTTAACATTCAACCTGTCATGTCTTGGTAAGTTGACATGCATCTCTTCCATATGACAACTCACATCCTAATAGCTATCACTTCCAGATCAGATCTTCAACTGAAAATATTTATAAAATATTTATAAAACTTATATATTTATAAAATTTTCAGTGTGGCTGAATGTGGTGGTACACACCTTCAATCTCAGCACTTGGGAGGCCGAGGTAGGAGCATCACTGTGAGTTTGAGGCCACCCTGAGACTCCACAGTGAATTCCAGGTCAGTTTGGGCTACAGTGAGACCCCACCATGAAAAGCCAAAATAAACAAACAAACAAAAATTTTCAGTGTGGCATTTTCATGTGTATGAGTGTGGGCATACATGTGACACAGTGTGTGTTGGGGTCAGAGGACAACTTTCTGGGCTGGGTTCTTACCTTCTACCTTGTTTGAGGCAGGTCTCTCATTCTTGTTCACTGTGATGTGTCCTCAGGCTAGCTGGCCCATGAGCTTCTAGGAAACTCTCTTGTCTCTATCTCCTATCTCCCCACTGGCATGTTGATTACAGAAGCCTGCTATGGCTTCTGGCTTTTACAGGGGGTCTGGAGATCTGAACTCAGGTACTCAAGTGACAGTGGCAAGTTCTTTATCTACTGAGCCATCTCCATGGCCCTCAGATCTCCCATTTTTATCTAGTCCGTTATTTCTAGCAATCTCCTAACTGATCTAAATACACTTTTCACTTAATCTTTCTCATATGCTGCAGCTCAGAGTAATTTATGGTAAGTCATCAGAGAGGTTAATGTCCCAAATTCTCGATTCTGTTTTAGCACATGTGATATATATTTGTACTTTATATAGACATATACATGTATATCTACACATATACATAAATAATAAACTTTTCATTTTCACATCTTACCCAAGTCTTTTCTCCATTTGACTCTTTTTACAAGTTCAGAGTCAGTAAAAATGACCATTCTGACATTTCTTGTTTTCAGATAACAAAAGCTTCTTATATACTAATAAACCACTTCAAAAAGGTACGAACTCATTCATAAAACTCAACTGTTAAGCATTACTTTTACAACACAGGCTAACGAAGCTGTAATTTTTAAGCAAAAATTTTAGGTGTTACTTAAGTACATAAAATTCTTTATTCATATAAAACATACAAACACCATGAGGGGAGATGGCTAGGCAGTCATTATAGACCAAAATGTATCACTTGAATCCTTTTTGCCTACAATAGCCAACTTTTAATGTACGTCCCTTACCTTTCACTTTCGTGGCAAGTGTCTCTGCAGCATTTTGAAGATCAATAGAATTTAAGTTCTGATGCTTGCTCATTACAGATTTTAAAACACGGAGAAGTTCATCTAGGCGTATGTGAATGACTTCTTTAAAACAGTCTTAAAAAGAAAAAGGATGCTTTTTATTTTGTTTGCAAAGCAAAGGTCTATAACCTAAGCTATCAAAGATCTTGTGAAGAGCATTTCAGGAAGACACACTGGTTCCACAATTTCTGCCCACCACACATTCACATCTACGTTTTACTATTGCACTATATCCGATTTCTCAGCCTTTATGTAACCCTTAGTCATTTCAATTCCTTAAGGGTTTAGGGCAGAAATGATAGCACCAGTCTGTAATTGAAGCACTTGGGAAGTGGAGTCAGGAGGATCAGGAGTTTAATGTCATTTTGGGCTACAAAAGTAAGTTCAAGGCCAATATGAGCTACATATAGCCCTGTCTCAAAAACAACAAAGGCTACCCCAGTTACAGTCAATTTAGTACGACTCTGTTTCAGTGTTCCCAGTCTAAAGATGCTTTCCACATTTTCCTTGAGGCAACTAAATAAGGTTTCCTGTTGTATGCATCCAATGTACGTTTAATATACATAAAAACAAACTTAAAAGCCCTAAATATACACCAATGTTTTAAAAAATACTAAGTTTACACACTAGAATTGATTCTTTGCATTAATTATTAGTTATTAGATGCCTGCAACTAAGAGGCATAAAGGGACCTGCATTTGTAGAGCTGGGATATTATTTACTTAGGATACAGTGCGCAAGTCTATAATGAATTTTGTGCTTCTCAAAAGTTGAATTTATTGCTGATGGTGAGATACTGGACCGTCATTAAAGAAATCCAGACTTCTACCTATTCTTGAAAAAGTTGGTCACAGCAGGCCGTCTTCCCCTTGGCCACAGCCGCTGAAACCAACTGCTGCCTTCTTCGACGTGTGTCTTCCTGGAACCACTAGTCTAGCCTGAGCCACTCAGCTTATCACCACCGCCTCGTACCAGGTTGTAGGGGAGAATTTCACGATTAAACAACAGGGAGACTTAACATCCAAAATCATTTTTGGAAGAAAAAGGAGGGTGCCATAAGCATTCTAGCACAACATACTTTTGGATCATTATCTTAATCATCCTACCTTTAGAATCCTGAAATAATCCTTAGAAGTTAAAAACATAAGAACCTTAAATAAATGTATCATAAATATGATTTAATTTTTTCTTTCTGTAACTTTACATAGCATTAGTGTTTAATAATGTACTTATTAAGTGCTTAGTATGTGTTAGGCACTCCTGAAAATACTTAAAGGTTAGCCATGTCTCATTTAATGCTTTGTAACAATCTTATCAGGTAGGTAATCTCAAAAAACTCCAATATATAGATGAAAATACTGAAATATACCTAAATTCACCAAGATAATAAACTGTAGAGGAAAAATTTGAACCCAGGTCATATAATTCTAGAATTCATGTTCTTAATGTTACATTGCCTCTATAATAAAATAGCTTAAAATTTTTTTATTTTTATTTTTGTTCATTTTTATTTATTTATTTGAGAGTGACAGAGAGAGAAAGAGGCAGATAGAGAGAGTGAGTGAGTGAGAATGGGCATGCCAGGGCTTCCAGCCACTGCAAACGAACTCCAGATGCATGCGTCCCTTTGTGCATCTGGCTAACATGGGTCCTGGAGAATCAAGCCTCGAACCCGGGTCCTTAGGCTTCACAGGCAAGCGCTTAACCGCTAAGCCATCTCTCCAGCCCTTAAAAGTTTTTTATGTAGTGTTATTTTATAATTAAATATATATTAGAAATAGTGAAAGATAATCACCATAAAGAAAAAAAAAACTGTAAGATAAAAACAAATAGATATTCTATCACCATCCATCAACGATTTCATTAATTAATAGCACTATCAAAAGAAAGAAATGCATAGGATGAGAGGAACAAACAGGGTGAGGGCAGCACAAGGAGCCAGCCAGGTGTATGAAGGCGATGAATACCCCAGAGGCAAGCCACGAAGACAGCAGAACAGCACTGGATGCAGAGAACACAGTGCCTTTCGGGAGAAATTCTGACTCACTTGCCCAACACATTTGAGTGAGACACACAGAACAGGTTCTGGCGCAAGCACTGGAAATGCACACGAGCACTAGGCACGAGTCGGTGAAGTTCTCAATGGGAGCTTGGGTTAACAGTTCTGGCGCTGCACATACACGCGCACTGGAACAAGCAACGGAGCAGATGGAGGGCACGGGGCAGGAGCCAGGTATCTAGTGCTAAGTGGAGATTTAGAAACATGTAATAACCCATGCAGTCGTGGATTCAAGGAAGGTGCTTCAGAAAGAACTGATGTGCAGCTTCATATGTATGGCTATACACAGAAGTATTTAGAGTATGCATACATAGGGTAGGAGACACAATTGCATTTCTTTACTCATCAACTGAGAAGACCTAAATCCTCATGATAGCAAGCATATCTAGTACCCAGATCTTGGTTTCTAATACCATTTTCTATTAAAAGAAAACAGATGGGGCTGGAGAGATGGCTTAGTGGTTAAACACTTGTCTGTGAAACCTAAGGACCCCGGTTGGAGGCTCGATTCCCCAGAATCCACATTAGCCACATGCACAAGGGGGCTCTTCTCATTTGCTATGGCTGGAAGCCCTGGCCTGCCAATTCTCTCTCTCTCTCTATCTGCCTCCTTCTCTGATTGTTGCTCTCAAATAAATAAATAAAAATAAACAAAAAAAGAAAACAGTTGTCTTTGAGAAATGGTTAATTCAAAGATGGGCAGAAAGCACACAAACAGGGTGAGAAGCATCTTATAATGCTAAAAAAGTAACAGAAGAAAAGCAAAGAAGGGCTAAGGAAAGACTGGAGGGAAGGAGAAGTGGGACCACCATGCCATAGGTATGCAACAGTCAGTTGAGAACGGCCACTGGCCAAAGCTGGAGCATGCAAAGTATAAAGTAAATATCCATGAGTTCATATTGATAAAACTGACTAAATAAATGGAGAAGAATCAAATTTCTTGTGTAAAAAAATGCTACATGCTTTACGCCCTACGCCCTCATGGATGTATGGCATAATTCCAGGAAGTGAGGACTGTACACAGTGATTTCTTCCAAAGAAATTGGTATGCCTGGGGCACCAAACCAAGCCCCACACAGTAGGGAAACCTGACAAACTCTAATCCCAGACAGGCAATAAAGGTCATCACCAATGGGACATTTTGTAGCAAGGGCTCAATACATGACATGATGCAAATGTCATGTTACATCTTTTGTCTCCCTTCTGATATTCTATAACCCTAGTCTAATCATGAGGAAAAACACCAAAAAGTTATCAGGGGGCACCCTACTATTTAGCCAGTATTCCATAAGAAATTTCAATTCAAGGTGGGCTAAAGAAAACATGACAACTAAATACAATGTGATAGGGTCCTGGAAAAGGAAAAAGAAAACAAGACATTAGGGAAAACCTACTGAAGTGTGTGTAAAAAATAAATTTCAGTTAATAATAATGAAGCATCGTTACTGGTGGTTCATTAGCTCTAAGAGAAGTATGATAATACATAAGGGAAACAAGGCATAGGACTATATGGAAATCCATATTGTCAGCTCAATTTTACTGTAACTCAAAAACTTCTGAACTATTTTAAAAATGAAATACAAGTAGGGAAACACTTTAGGAATTTTATGTATAGTTAAATTTTAAATTTTTTAAAGGCATGTGGCACCATGCTTGGCAAAAACAATTCTCAAAAGTAGATATTCACATTTTTTCCTATGGCTTAAAAATAAAAATTAAGCTGGGCGTGATGGCGCACACTTTCAATCCCAGCACTTGGGAGGTAAGGTAGGAGGATTGCTGTGAGTTGGAGGCCACCGTGAGACTACATAGTGAATTCCAGGTCAGCCTGGGGTAGATTGAGACCCTTCCTCAAAAACAAAAACAAACAAACAAAAAGAATTACTTTTATTAAAGGAATATTAACTGTTTAATGTGTCTAATGATAGTAGAGGTTACTTATGCAGGCTTGCTCAGATAATCCAACACAGAACAGTGGTGAGAAAAGGCAACTCCATGGCTGAGAGACCATAGAAAAATTACCTTTCCATCCCTAGTTTCCATACTTGTAAAAAGAAGATAATGAGAGCAACTTCATAGCAATGTTATGTTAAATAAGCTAAAATCCAAAAAGCGCTTAGAATGGGGCTGGGACATAGTAGGTCTCTAGAAACCCTTGTGGCCATTATTAATCATTTTAGGCAAAAACAGACAAAGACAGGGAATACCACAGATTAGCCCTGAACTAGAATCCAGTAACACTGAATTAAAAGAAACTGCAGGGAAAATAATAAAATTTGAAATGCTATAAATGTATAATTACGGAGCTTTCCTGCCTTCCTATTTTACCCCAGGCTTACACAGCAACCACAACCATGCTTGAGTGAATATCATCACAAGCATATACCGCTTTCCTTTTGAAACCTAACTGCCAGGGCTGTAGTTTGCATACATAAAGTCCCAAAGGTCTATGTGTTAGAGGGTTGGTCACGTGGATAGCACTATTGGGAGGCAGGCAAAACGTTAGGAGGAAGGGCCTACTGAAAGCCCTCAAGTAGTGGGGAAGAGCAATCAGAGAGCACCACGAACACTACCAGCCTCTTCTCTCCTTTGCTCTGCGGGGTACGCCCTGAGACGTTTTCTCTATCACACTCCACGTGGCGCGCTGCCCTGCCACAGCCCCAACCATGGGGCTAGTTGAGCATCTGCTATGAGCCAAAACCTGTTTTTTTTAGAAGTGAATTAGTCTCATGTCTTTCACTTACTTTTTAACTATTTATTTACTTACATATTTATTTTAGAGAACAAAGTAAGCAGATAGAGAGAATGGGCATTCCAGAGCCTCTAGCTATAGCAAATGAACTCCCAGACACATGCACCACCTTGTATATAGTGGGCACTGGGAAATCAAATCCGGGTCCTCAGAATTTTCAGGCAAGCACCTCAATTGCTGAGCCGTCTCTCCAGCCCTCATGTCTTTAATTAATGGCCCAAAGCTAACTAATAGTTTTAAAGTTATTCCTTTTTTACTTTTATTTTAATGTCTGTAACAAAATCTATAGATAGTGACATACTTAGGGATACTGTGAAAATACTCTGTCTTATTTTGAAGCCTCAGGCCAAGAGTTTGATTTTAAATGATGATCAACAAGCACCATCATCAATCTTCAAAACTAGTGTTGGTTATTAAAGCAGGAACACCAAGGCACTTATGTCCTAAATGCCTTATTAACCAAGGTAATGAATTCTAGCCTTCTCAGAGTCAAGGAAATTAACATGTGGAAATCAACACATTTCAAAATTATTAAAAATTCTTACATGCCAGTTATTTGCATTGGGGGAGATAGCTCATTAGGTAAGAGCTTACTGTGCAAGCAAGAGGACCCTAGTTTAATCTTAGCACCCACACAAAAAGTTAGGCATGCCACATATGCCAATAACCCCAGTGCTAAGGTGGGGGAGGGCACAGGTAGGCGAATCAGTAGGGCTCCCTAGCCAGCCAAACTTAATGAAGAACCCCGAGTCCAGCTCCAGTGGGAGACTCTGTCTTAAGGAAATAGTAAGGAGGAGAAGCAATAGAGGAGGACCCTCAAAGTTCTCCTCTGGTCTCTGCACACATGTACAGGGCAGGCATGCACCTGCACACATACACACAAAATAACTAATAAAAGTAAGAACAAGTTTGTCAGTTATAACTTCTAATATGGTAGGTAACATATAACAGAGCATGCACAATAGCTTTTAGGGGGGGGCACTGTGTCCTACACCTCTGCAAGCCATAGAACTGTGGTTACAGATGTGCATGGTCATACATGGCTTTTTGGCATGGGTGCTGAGGTCTGAACTCAGGCCACCTGAGCACACGCTTGCATATTAAGCACTCTAATCAGCTGAAAGATTTCCCCAGCCCGTGTCATTTTTTTTAAAAGTTTTTTTTTTTGTTATTTTTATTTATTTATTTGAGAGTGACATACAGAGAGAGAAAGAAGCGGGGAGGGGGGGGAGAATGGGCGTGCCAGGGCCTCCAGCCACTGCAAATGAACTCCAGATGCATGCGCCCCCTTGTGCATCTGGCTAATGTGGGTCCTGGGGAATCGAGCCTCAACTCGGGGTCCTTAGGCTTCACGGACAAGGGCTTAACCGCTCAGCCATCTCTCCAGCCCCCATGTCATTTTGTTTTTGTTTATTTTTATTTATTTATTTGAGAGCAACAGACAGAGAGCGAAAGAGGCAGATAGAGAGAGAAAGAGAGAATGGGCGCGCCAGGGCCTCCAGCCACTGCAAACAAACTCCAGATGCGTGTGCCCTCTTGTGCATCTGGCTAACATGGGTTCTGGGGAACCGAGCCTTGAACCGGGGTTCAAGGCTAAGCCATCTCTCCACCCCCCCCCATGTCATTTTTTAATGGTATAAAATGCTATGAGAATCCCTGCTATAATGAAGGGCTGGAGAGATGGCTCCGCAGTTATAGGCGCTTGATTGCAAAGTCTGACAGCATGGGTTCGGTTCCCCAGTACATGTAAAACCAGCTGCGCAAAGTGGAACGTCTATCTGAGTGTTTGCAATGGCAGGAGACGTGGAATGGCCAGGACATCAATAGGTCGAACAAGACTTCTGCAGCTTCACAGCTGAGCAAGCCCACATCTGTTTGTGCTGTATGTTGTTGAGAGAAAACATTCCACTTTCACCAAATGCTCCTTTCCCCTTAGAGGAAAAAGCCACCTAAACTGAAACTAAAACTTTAAAATCCTTTCAAGGAGCTCAAACAGCTTCTTTGCCAACACCAAGGACGTGTTCCAGAAAGCATGCAGTGAGTAAAGGGAGGCAGTAAGATGGCTGGCTGTGCCTGTGGTAGGAAACGACAGTCAGGGTAAGAAACCTGGGTTCCGAGCCGGGCGTGGTGGCGCACGCCTTTAATCCCAGTACTCAGGAGGCAGAGGTAGGAGGACTGCCATGAGTTCGAGGCCACCCTGAGATTCCATAGTGAATTCCAGGTCAGCCTGGGCCAGAGTGAGACCCTACCTTGAAAAAGCAAAAAAAGAAAAGAAACCTGGGTTCCAATCTTCCATCTGCCACTTCTTTGAAAAGATCATATATAAAAACTTGTTTATTTTTTTACTTCAGATTCGTCATCAGTAAGAAAATTGACAAAAATCATCTCCTCTAAGCACTTAACCAAGGTGGTATGATTATCAATTACTAGAAAATACTTGCTTATTGTCTCAACATATACAAATAATGTTTATAATTGGTAAGGCTGTAAGCCATCATTCAAACTACATGCCTTGTAAACATACCTCACATAGAATTATATTCAATAACAAATATACTTACAGACCTCACAATATCTTAATGAAAAAAGAAACGTCAAAGATTCATTTTCATTCTTTACGTAAAATCCAAGTTAGCAAGCAACTTGGAAATCAAATATAAGTATTTCTAGGGGTCTGGGGAGATGGTTCATCAGAAAAGAGCACTTTCTGTCCTTCAGCACAAGCATGAGGAGCTGAGTTTGTTCCCCGGAACTCACATGAAAAGCTAGGCATAGCCAAGCATACTTGCAACCCCAGAGCTGAGGAGGGCAGAGACAGGAGAATTGCTGGGGCTCCCTGGTCAGGGGACGACAGAAAGCACAAACGAGATATTCCTCTGTCCTCCCCATGTGTACACACATGGCACACACAGGCATATACCATGCACACATATGTGCACATACTTACACCATACATACTATAAACACATCCCCCCAAATATTTCTGTATCTGTCAACTTAGTATTTATTAAAATGTAGTCTTACAACTAAATATGAGATTTTGTTGTTGTTGTTTGAGGTAGGGTCTTGCTCTAGCCCTGGCTGAACTGGAATTTACTATGTAGTCTCAGGGTGGCCTTGAACTCAGAGTGATCCTCCTACCTCTGCCTCTTGAGTGCTGTGACTAAAGGTATGAACCTCCAATTTTTAAGTGTCACAGAAGCTGCATTATAAATGTAATGCAATTTGACTTACATTACAAACTTATTATAGGTGTGAATATAATAAAATAAAGGTCAACCAGTGTCTTAATACTAGTTCTCCAGGACAGCAAAACAGCATCCCAATATTTGCTTGTTTACTACCCCTGAAATATGGTCAAATGAATTTTAATTTATTCTTTCATCCCTTGGTGCCATTTATTTTCTCTTTCATGGAACTTATCAAGTGAGAACAGATTAGCCAGTGCCACTTTCTGGCTCTCATGCATTGACACAATACCACCATGCTGACATGGCAAGCACTTCATGGAAATGCTTAAGTAAATAGAAGAAAAACCACGGTGTTTTCCTTGATTTAAAAAAAGAAAAACCGACTAAAAAAAAAAATCAATCTTGTTAATTCAGCTTGCCCTCTCTAGGGGAGCAATGACAACAACAAAGAGGAAAGAAAAAGCGTCAGAACTTATCACTAGCAAACTACAATGTTTTTGCTGTAGCAACTTTGAGTTTACAGGATAAATGTGAACCCTGGGCAGCTTTCTTTGTCCAGCTACTTGGGAACTGTAAAAATAACAGCTTGTATTTTCTAAACACCCTAGAAACAAGATGCTTCCATGTAAGAACTTGTTAATCATCATGCAATTCCAGTGACATAGGTGCTATTACACATCCTCTTAACTGATGTAGAAACAGAGGCACAAAACACAGAAGTAACTGTTCAGTATTATAGGTAACTAATAAGTAGCAAAACGAGGATCCTACCTCAGTCATTCTGGTTGTAAAATTTGTATCTGTTTTATTTTGTTCTGTTTTGTTGAGACAAGGTCTTGCTATATTCATAGCCCAGGCTGGCCTTTGATTTGGCAATCTCCTGCCCCAGTCTCTCAAATCATGGGATTATAGTAGGCATGTGTATCATATCTAGCTTAAAACCCATGTTATCAGCAAGTATGATATACTACCACATAGTTGAAGACATGGGTACGCTTCCACTGCTTGCTGGTATAAAGGGTGTTAAATTACATAAGCCGTCTTAGGGGAGTGCAGAAGGGACCCAAAATACACTAACAATTGGTACACGTAAAATAAATGAGCTACTTGCATTTCACACATCATTCTTCAAAGATCCATTTCACACTTTCTAGTCACTATATTGTAACTCATTAACATCTGGGGATTTTGGTTAGAAATCACTTCCAAAAAGTTCACTTCTACAGACAGAATGGGACATATCCAAAGCTAGCTGCTTGATGTTTCTAACATGTTACAAACCTGGCAGACTGAGAGGCTAAATTAAGAGTGATGATAATAATATTAACTCTCTATGTGAAGAAAACCTTACATATACTCCTGTATACTCAGCATCGAAAAAATCTAGAGTTAGTCTACAAGTTGGGATAGCAACTGAAACTGCAAATTAACAAGGAACGCTTCAGGATAATTGATGGTGTTAGTGTTGTCATTTAACCCCAGCTGTTGAATAAACATTTGCTTTAGACATGTAACATTCCTCTTCCAACTGCAGCTGTCAAATCTAGGATACAGAATTCATCAGAAGCTAGCACTCTTTAAGAGTTATGCTTCACAACAGAAAATACAACTTTTAAATTTGAGGGTATTTCTTTTAAAGAATTTAGCTAGTTTACCTGAAACTTATATCTTCCTTTCTATTCTAGTTTTCAAAATTACACAAGAAAAAAAAGGGAGGAGGAAGAGAAAAAGAGGAAGAGGAGGAGGAAGAAGAAGGGGAAGAGAGGAGGAGAAAAAGCAGAGAAGACGTGTTTATAATCCCAGCATTTGGAGGCTGAGGCAGGCAGATTATTACCATGAGATAAAAGCCAGCCTGGGCCTCACAAAACAAAATAACCAGAATAGTCACTAATGAACTCTGGTTAAGATCTATTTGAAAATACTATTATATAAACAAAAAGTTATGAGAATCCTGAGCATGTTGATTTTTTTTTCTTTTCAAAAATATTTTATAGCCGGGTGTGGTGGAGCACACCTTTAATACCAGCACTAGGGAGGCAGAGATAGGAGGATCACTGTGAGTTCAAGGCCACCCTGAGACTGCATAGTGAATTCCAGGTCAGCCTGGGCTAGAATGAGACCCTACCTCGGAAAACCAAAACAATAATAAATAATTTATGTCAATCTACACTTAGGTATACTAAGAAGCAGAAAAACTGAAGATATTTTAGACTATTTTTGCTTTCTAGACCCAGATTCTGAACTTGAATTATGGCCTACCTGGGAATGGGGAGGTATGTCACAAAGACATATTTTAAAGTTACTGCATAAACTGTAACTTTTGTGGACCTGTTATTTGGAATGCAGAACCATTGCCTTGTGGGGGCAAACATGAACCTAAACTAGTACTTACACTGTGCCTGTTAACCTACAGTATTGTAATTAAACACAAAGTACATATGCCTAAGTGAGTACCTGTAGCATGTTAATATGGAATGCATAATTTACCCCTGTAATTATTCATAATGTACCTTAATGATAGTGGATAGGGATCTCAGACTTAAAATTCCACATATGCTGTTTGTGTAAGACTCCAGGGGAGCCTCGCCCTGGAGTTAAGCAGTAAAAGTAGAATTACCACACTATCATTTATCCTGGCAAAGTAAGTTTCACAATGCCTTGGGTCTTTCACATTAAGTAGTTCATTTTTATGTTTTTGAAAAAAGAGAAAAAACCTGCATACGTATCTTAAACCTGTTGGGAACACAAAGCCCTCTGCTGGACACATATTTTGTTCTAAGCAGATCAACTTCTGTTATAAAATGAGCTTCCTAGTGCTACTCAGGAAACCCTAATAAATACCCAATATAACATAACTATCATAAATTTCTCATACATACACACAAAAAAACCACGGAGTCTGGGAAAACAAGAACTGCCCTGTAAAATGCATTACAAAGCACCATCTACAGCACCAATCAAATGTTGAATCACAAGATCATGAGTGACAGCATCTGGTGCAAGCACTTCAATCTTAACAAAGCATGATATGACATCATAGACACATATATATCAACCAGGCATAGTTCTCTTTCCAGAGCTCTCTCCTTTATCCTTTAATTGAAGCAAGCTGCATAACCTGGCTGGAATGTCGTGCTGGTTCAACCCAAGGGGGTAAAGCTACCTATGCCAAAGGCCTGAACTCAAGATGGAGATTCAGAGTGAACTCCTGTTTCCATGTAAAAATTTCTTAAATTTGCTTCAGTATAACCTTTTCTATGATTCCTTTGATGGCTACAGAAATAAAAAAGTTCAAGATTTCCAATGATAAGTTCTAAATGCCTACGTGCCAGCTCTGGCAAGTAGAAATTTATGAAATGACAGAAATCTGTAATTTCCTTCCCCAATGTTTGCCTCCACCTACCAGTACTGCTAAGCACCTTAAAGGTAGTTACTACACTTAAATAGCTGCTTCTTAATTATTTATAATATTTATAATTTGTGAGAGGGAATAAAGGGAGAAAGTGTTGGTGCGCCAGATTCTCTCGCCTCTACAAACAAACTCCAAACTCCAGACACTTTGTGTGTCTGGCTTTATGTGGGTACTGGGGAACTGAACCTGGGCCAGCAGGCTTTGCAAGCAAACACCTATAACTGCTGAACAATCTCTCTAGCCCAACCTCTTAATTGTTATTAAAGTAACCACGTATGTCTAGTGGCTACTTCACTGGACAGGGCAAGCCTCACAATCCTTATAGAACACATAATTAGTGAGTGAAATGATGAAAACTGGACAGTGTTCACAGAGTACCTGCCACACACAATTAAGAGACACAAATTAATAAATAAGCCGATGCCAAAAATTTGGCACACTTCCTTTTAGAGGTAAAAGGCAAAAAATTGAGAAGGGCACTGACCAAATATTGACAAGATTCCTTCACCCCAAAAGAAAAACAGTTGTGCTAGCTGGCCAGTACTTTATTGTGGTGGTAATTATAAAAGTCAAGTCGGCCTCTTAGTCCGGAGGGGGGGGGGGTTGCAGGAACCTACGTAACACCACCACCTTTACAGTTGCAGTATCTTAACCATTTACCTGTTTTCCCGAATAGCCCATGTGATCTGTGCAACAGCTCTAAGTGAGGAGGAGTATCTGTACTCTCAGCTGAAAACAGTGATCAAAATTACACAAGCATATTATTATGTGCATCTTTCTCCTCCAATGGAGTTGATTTATGCTTATATATACTTCCTTATGACAAGAAAAAACAAACAAACAACTCCAGGTTTTGTCAAAATATATGAATATTGTATTTCTAGTAACTCAAAATAAGTGGTATACCTGGCAATAATGTTCCAAAGTCAGAGAAAACAAATTCTTGTTAAGTTTCCAATAGTCTCTGGCCTGGTGCACACACACATTCTATTAACTCAGACTGGGGAGCCAAGTATGAAAATCACTCCAAAGGTTAATAATGAAAACTCTGTGATCACTGCATATTAATGAGAATTGGTTATTAAACCTTATTTTCTCAGCTGGGTATGGTGATGCACACCTTTAATCCCAGCACTTGGGAGGCAGAGGTAGGAGGATCGCTATGAATTCTAGGCTACCCTAGATACATAGTGAATTCCAGGTCAGCCTGAGCTAGAGACCCTACCTCCAAATACCAATATATATATATATTTTTTTCTCATTTTTAAAAACTAATTGAAAAGCTTCTAAGTATCAGATTTCTTATTTAAAGGATTTTGCTCATATATACTTTAAAAATAAATTTCAGGGAATAAATATATTTCCTCTTATCTCAAGGGACAAACTTGTGTCTTACACATCTTTTTGTTCCTTTTTCACTGATCATGAGCTTTCAATCCTCTTTCTTCCTAGTCTCTAAACTATCTAATTAAGCTTACAATAACATTTTTAAAGATAAGATGTGGTCCAACTTGTTTTAAATTACCACCACTTTAAGTATGTGAAACAAGATGAAAATCTGAAAGGATATAAATTTCCTAAAGAAAATAAATAGCAAGAGAAATCTTAAATTATTTATATTAATTAAAGCTTGCTTAAATTGATAATAAGATTATACTTTACCCTAAACTAAGGTAAATACCTAATATTTTAAGTTTAAAATCACACATGAAAAAGAATAAATCTTAAATGAAAATTTAAAAATAAGCCAGGCATGGTGGCACATGCCTTTAATTCCAGCATTCAGGACACAGAGGTGAGGACCGCTGCTGAGTTCGAAGCCACCCTGACACTACACAGTTGATTCCAGATCAGGCTGGGCCAGACAGAGACCCTACTTCGAAAAGCCAAAATAACAACAACAATAATAATGAAATAAAATCAAATAAAATGAACCTAGATTAGGACAAATATTTATTATGAAACTATGCTTTTGTAAGTAATGGCACACTCATCTTTCACTTTGATAAGAAATGTGTTATAAGTACAATATATATTTAGGAATATCCTTCCTTCCACAATAGCATGTTACCTATACTGCCATTCAATAATTCATAATGAAGTCCAAAATCAAGCTGTTAAAATTGTCTGGAGAGTGTGCAACTGCTTTTCTAGTACTATTTATGTAGTCACAAAAATAACAATATATGAGGGCTATGTTAAGGAGAATTCAAATGCTAACATTTTGAAGCTTCCATTCTAGTCCAATTATTTTTGAAATTTCAACTTGACAATTATAGTTAGGTTAAAAATAAACTTGGAGCTGGGCATGGTGGTACACACCTTTAATCCCAGCACTCAGGAGGCAGAGGTAGGAGGATCACTGTGAGTTCAAAGACAGCCTAGGACTATAAAGTGTGTGCCAGATCAGCCTAGGCTAACATGAAACTACTTTGAGAAAACAATGAAAAAATCTTAATTTAGTACAAACACGACACATGGTTTTCAATTCTGTTTTCAAAAATACATACCGGAATCAAACATTTAGGTTATATGTACATATTTATTGAAATCTGGTCAAACTCTGATAAATTTCTATGAGGGCCCAAGAGCTGATCTCACATGCATACTACTTTCTACATGTAGCTATCCAGTTTTGAACTACTGATCACAAAGAATCAGAACTGCCAATCACACTAACAACAGATGTGGATATTAAAGGGGCACTGTTACAGGAGATGAGGTTCTCCAATTAAATCTGGGATGTTTAATCCTCTGCTTCAGGAGAGTCAAGTCTCATGCTTGATTATCCATTCTAACTGGACAAGAGCATAAATTCTGTGATTACCTTAAGTTCAAGAGAAAAGATTATAGGCCTGCAAAACAATGCAGTTTATTTCTAAGAAGAAAATAATTCAAGTGCAGTCATTTTACCAAGAATATGGAAAGCTGAGTTTAGGTAAAAGTGTCGCCATTGTAAGTTATAAATATTAGTCTGCTTATTAAAGATAAACCAGTGGATTCCTGTGAATAGGTTAAAACTTCAAGGATCTCAAATAAACCCACTTGCTAAAAACTGAAAACTGATTTTTTTCTTCTTTGTAGTTTTGTTCTCTACACTTAGCAAGGCTTTTTATTACCTATTGTACTGTTATCTGATTACAAAATGGTTTACACTGTAAACAGAAAACATTTGGAGAAAAAGTCATAAAATCTCTAAACATAATACCCTATTCTTGCCATTGTGTACACACTTATCTGTAGCTACAAACTCTGCAGTAAGAATGTTAGAGAACACTACTGACAAACCTGAAAGAATGGCTTCTTTCAAATACAGCAACATATGGGAGAACTTCCTGATGTCATTCACCAGCTCCCTGATGTAATCCGGATCGAAAATGGAGCTGGTGGAGCTGACAGACTTGAGCCCCATTTCAGAAACTATACCATCAGTGGAAAGCTGGCCTGTGGACCAAACGCGCTTCTTCTTTGCCTTTCTCTGTTTGTGAGCAATCATCCTCTCATATGACAGTCAGGAAAACTGAAATCCTTAAGGGGACAGAAGAAAAACAGAAACACTATATGAACCAGGGAAACATTATACTAGCTTTTCAGAAATAGCCCATGGCCCATCTCAGCATTCTATGTTTAGATTTTTTAAAGATAAAACACTATATGAATAATGGCTTCTATTTATGAAATGTCAATAATCCTGAAAACCAAACAATGCACACTACCAATCTTTCCACTTTAAAAAGTGAGAAAGCTGAGGTTTGAGGACGGATATGGTGATTCATATGCCTATAATCCCATCACTCAGGAGGCTGAGATAAGAGAACTGTCATGAGTTCAATGAATATCACAGTTTTTTTGTTTGTTTTTTGGGTTGTTTTGTTTTTTTGTTTTTCAAGGTAGGGTCTCACTCTAGCCTAGGCTGACCTGCAATTCACTATGGAGTCTCAAGGTGGCCTGAAACTCATGGTGATCCTTCTACCTTTACTTCCCAAGTGCTGCGGTTAAAGGCGTGCACCACCACAACCAGTTTATCACAGTAATTTTTTGTAATTTCAGGATAATATCATAAAAGAACAGTGTTTAGTTTAAGAAAAACTTAGATTCGAATCCTGGTTCTAATGTTTTCAAGATATGTGACCTCTACAATTAACTTAGAGGCCTGTGCAAGGAAGGATTAACAGAGCTCACAAGATACAAGGGTTTTTTTCAAGATAGCTATGTAATTCTGGCCGAATTGGAACACAAAAAATATATATGTTTCTTCTTTCTCATTTAACCTTTCAAAACCAAAAGTCCCAATTTTATTTGTATTTTGTTTTGTTTTGGTTTTTCAAGGGAGGGTTTCACTCTAGCCCAGGCTGACCAGGAATTCACTATGGAGTCTCAGGGTGGCCTCGAACTCACAGCAATCTTCATACCTCTGCCTCCCGAGTGCTGGGATTGAAGGGGTATGCCACTATGCCTGGCTTATTTCTATTTTTTGAAACCAAGAATGGAATAATAACAGTGCTGGGGAAATGGCTCAGCAGTTAAAGGAGACTGCTTTCAAAGCCTGACAGCCCAGGTTTGATTCCCCAGTACTCATATAAAGCCAGATGCACAAAGTAGCACATGCATCTGGAGCTTATTTTCAGTGGCAAAAGACCTCAGTGCACCCACTGTCAGTCTATCTGTTTGTCTGTGTGTCACACACACACACATTCAGTCCCATGTGCAAATAAAAATATTCAAAATTTAAAAAAATAAACAGGAGGGAAGCTGGAGAGATGGCTTAGCAGTTAAGGTGCATGCCTGTGAAGCCTAAGGACCCGGGTTCAATTCTCCAGGTCCCACGTAAGCCAGATGCACAAGGAGGTGCATGCATCTGGAATTCGTTTGCAGTGGCTAAAAGCCGTGGCATGCCCATTCTCTCTTGCTGGCTCGCGTGCTCTGTCTCAAATAAATAAAAATAAAATCTTTTAAAAAAATAAACAAGAAACAATAAAGAAATTAAATTAGCTCAAAAGTATTATCATCAATTTTTAAAAATATGTTATGTCAAGTATTTGGATACTTTCAAAATAGAATTACAAGTAACTTCATGAAATTCACAGTAGGAAACTGTATTTAATAGCATCTTTGTTGAATGTCAGATATAATGTTGTATCACTTACTCATGCCACATCCAACTCAATAGGCTTTTTCATCCTAATTACAGTTGGATAGTCTATCCACTTGCTTCTACTGCTACCATATTAGTGTGTGTCCATCATGTCTTGTCTGACCTACTATACTTATGTCTTCATGATCATTCTACATCCATTCTTGTCCTATTACAAACCAATCTCATGATAGCACTTCTGCTCAATACTCTTCTAAAGGACAAGGCAGATGTCAGGCTCTGTAAGACTCCAAGGGAGGTCTGGCTCCAACCTGCCTGTGACGTGCCATCTGGGCTCACACTCCTGTCCCGCACACCTCCTTTCCATTCTTCTCTTTTTGTTTACTATAACCCACAGCATGAAATAAGTTTACAGCATGTCAACATCATACATTGAGAATGTTATATTTCTGTGTAGTACATACAAGAATGTGCTTGTGATATGACAAAATCCAACATCCTTTCATGATAAAAGTCCTACAGAGACTGGGAAATAGAAGGAACATATCTCAATATAATAAAAGCTAGTTATGACAAACCTATGGCCAACATATTACTAAATGGGGAAAAACTGGAAGCTTTTCCACTAAAATCAGGAACAAGACAAGGGTGTCCACTGTCCCCACTTTTATTTAATATAGTTCTGGAAGTCTTAGCCATAGCAATAAGGCAAGAGACACACATAAAAGGGATACAAATTGGAAAGGAAGAGATCAAATTATCATTATTTGCAGATGACATGATTTTATACATAAAGGACCCTAAAAACTCTACTAGCAAACTGTTAGAGCTACAGCCATGTAGCAGGATACAAAATAAATACACAGAAATCAGTAGCCTTCATATATGCTAACAACAAACACATAGAGGATGAAATCAGAGAATCACTCCCATTCACAATTGCAAAAACAAAAAAAAAGTACCTTGGAATAAACCTAACCAAGGAAGTAAAGAATCTCTACAATGAGAACTTTAAAACACTCAAGTGAGAAATTGCAGAACACTAGAAAGTGGAGAAACATCCCCTGTTCCTGGATTGGAAGAATCAATATTATGAAAATGGCAATCTTACCAAAAGCAATCTACATATTTAATGCAATCCCTATCAAAATTCCAAAAGCATTCTTCATGGAAATAGAAAAAAACAATCCAAAAATTCATTTGGAATCACAAAAAACCTCAAATATCTAAAATAATACTGAGCAACAAAAATAAGGCTGGTGGTATCACCATACCTGATTTTAACCTATTCTACAGAGCCATAGTAACAAAAACAGTGTGGTACTGGCACAAAAACAGACATGTAGATTAGTGGAACAGACGACCCAGATGTAAGCCCAAGTAGCTATAGCCACCTGATATTCGATAAAAATGCCCAAAATACTCATTGGAGAAAAGTCAGCCTCTTCAGCAAATGGTGTTGGGAAAACTGGATATATATCTGCAGAAGGATGAAAATAGATTCTTCTCTCTCGCCATGCACAAGAATTAAGTCCAAATGGATTAAAGACCTTAACATCAGACCTGAATCTCTGAAACTGCTCGAGGAAAAAGTAGGGGAAACTCTTCAACATATTGGTCTTGGCAAAGACTTTCTGAATACAACCCCAATTGCTCAGGCAATAAAACCACAGATTAATCACTGGGACCTCATGAAACTACAAAGATTTTACACTGCAAAGGACACAGTGAAAAAAGCAAAGAGGCAACCTACAGAATGGGAAAAAAATCTTCGCCAGCTTTTTATCTGATAGAGGATTAATATCTAGGATATCTAGGATATATGAAGAACTCAAAAAGTTAAATAATAAGGAATCAAACAAGCCAATCAAAAAATGGGCTATGGAGCTAAATAGAGCATTCTCAAAGGAAGAAATATGAATGGCATATAAAAAAATGTTCTACGTCACCAGCCATCAGGGAAATGCAGATTAAAACTACACTGAGATTCCATCTCACTCCTGTCAGATTGGCCACCATCATGAAAACAAATGTTGGCGGGGATGTGGAAAAAGAGGAACCCTTCTACACTGCTGGTGGGAATGAAATCTGGTCCAGCCATTGTGGAAATCAGTGTGGAGGTTCCTAAAACAGCTAAAGATTGATCTACCATATGACCCAGCTATAGCACTCCTAGGCATATATCCAAAGGACTCATCTCATTTCCTTAGAAGTACATGCTCAACCATGTTTACTGCTGCTCAATTTATAATAGCTGGGAAATGGAACCAGACTAGATGTCCTTCAACTGATGAGTGGATAATGAAGATGTGGCACATTTATACAATGGAGTTCTACTCAGCGGTAAAGAAAAATAAAGAAGTTATGAAATTTGCAGAAAAATGGATGGACCTGGAAAGGATTATACTCAGTGAGGTAACCAGGCCCAGAAAGCCAAGCACCACATGTTCTCTCTCATATGTGGATCCTAGCTACAGATGATTGGGCTTCTGCATGAGAAGGAAAATACTTAGTAGCAGAGACCAGTAAGTTAAAAAGGAGACATAAAGGGAAGAGAAAGGAAGGGAGGAGGGTACTTAATAGGTTGATATTGTATATATGTAAGCACAATGATTGTGATGGGGTGGTAATATGATGGAGAATGGAATTTCAAAGGGGAAAGTGTGGGGGAGGGAATTACCATGGGATATTTTTTTTATAATCATGGAAAACGCTAATAAAAATTTTTAAAAAAAAAACTTAAAAAAAAAAAAAGAAACCTAAAAAAAAAAAAAAAAAGAATGTGCTTGTGCTTCCTAAAATACAGATTCTGGCTAAGGATCTGGCTAACAGTGTGATGGTTTGATTCAGGTGTCCACCATAAACTTAGGTGTTCTGAATACTAAGTTCCCAGCTGATGGAGATTTGGGGATTAATGCCTCTTGGAGGCAGTATATTATTGGGGTGAGCTTATGGGTGTCATAGCCAGTTTCCTCTTCTCAGTGTTTGGCACACTCTCCTGTTATTACTGTCTACCTTATGTTGGCCAGGGGTGATGTCCACTCTCTGCTCATGCCATCGTTTTCTCCTGCCATCATGCAGCTTCCCTTCAAGCCTGTAAGCCAAAATAAACCTTTTTTTTTTTTTTTTGCCACAAGCTGCTCTTGCTCAGGTGATTTCTGCCAGCAATGCGAACCTGACTGCAACAGTAATGTTGGTACCAGGAGTGGGGTCATTGCTGCTAGACACCTGACTGTGTGGCTTTGGCCTTTTGGAGCTGATTTTTAAGAGGAATGTGGAAGGATTTGAAACCTTGGCCTAAGAGAATGTCTTGCAGTGCTGTAAGTACATCTTTTTTTTTTTTTTTTAATTTGAGAGTGACAGACATAGAGAGAAAGACAGATGGAGGGAGAGAGAGAGAATGGGCGTGCCAGGGCCTCCAGCCACTGCAAACGAACTCCAGATGCGTGCACCCCCTTGTGCATCTGGCTAACGTGGGACCTGGGGAACCGAGCCTCGAACCGGGGTCCTTAGGCTTCACAGGCAAGCGCTTAACCGCTAAGCCATCTCTCCAGCCCTGTAAGTACATCTTGATGGACTATTCTGGTCAGAGTTAAAAGACTTGAATGCAGTAAAAACTATGGAATATGAGGTTTGGCTGATAAGGGTGAGGAAGAGCTTTGCCTGGACTGTGCTAGAAGCAGTTTGTGTGAGAGGCTTGCTGTTATGCCCGTGTCCTGAGAACTTGTGCAGGGTTGCTTTGCATATCAATGGACTGGTGTGTACAGAGGGATATGGCACAGAAAGAAATCTTTAGGCTGAAACTGCTGCCTATTCAGCTGCAATTGAGAGATTACAACCATTGAGACTAGGCCATCTGACCTGCATTGGGACAACAGAAAGAATGCAATCTTTTGAAGGGGCCTGAATGTTGAAGGAGTGTCCTGTTCTTCAAAGTCTGCTTTATTCCCCCCCACCCTGGATTAACAAATTGGCGCCCTACCTGGAATGTGGAGAATAAAAAATCCAGGAAAGAGAGGGTCACTGAATTTGCAATACGGTCTTCTGTTTTGGAAACAGCTATGGGCAGTGTGAAGCAGGTTTGCTGGATGCCTACATGGAGACCCAATGGAGCCATGAGGATGAACCATGGGTTGCAGTGGAGATGCAGATACCACAAGCTGGCTGCTAAGGAAAGCTGCCATCCCTGGATGAAGTTTTTCAGGACTATGGGTAGCCTAGCTGGAGTGACAGAATTGGAACTTCAGAGACTTGTTTCTGGTTAGAATTATCAGACTTGGAGATTTATCACTGGCTAGAGTTGTTTGAGTTGGAACTAAAGAGTTTGATGTTTTCCCTGTTTAAATTTTGTATTGGCTGAATATTTCTTTGCTACGCCCAGTGCCATCTTTTGCAGTGTGAGTGCCATTATGTTTTTGGAGATTTTTTTTGGTATTATGGTTCAGCTAAAAAACCTTGAATTATGGGGATGTTTGAA